>NW_020526933.1:0-62500 GCF_003368295.1 Carassius auratus | reverse complement strand
TATTAACACATGAACGTCTTTCATTCACTTCCGTCAGGGCCAGACTGTCATTATGCAGCAGTTCCTAACTCACTCGTCAGTCACAGTCTGTTTGGACAGATGAATGGTTGTGTGGACCGACGGAGGGTCAAGAGTCTTCAAAATGCTGCCAGCTTCTACAGTATAGCTCGTTTTCAGCTTGCAACTCTTCAAAAGGCTCGCTCTTTCTCTCTTCTGCTTGTCTCAGCAGTAATTTGCGTCTCTCTGAATCTCGTCTGCAGGTTTCACACATTCGCGTTTAGTCTTCTCCAACCCCGAGTTCTCCTCCTCGCCTTTCCTCCCCCTCCGTCTCATCCTCTCTCATCTCTCTCTTATCCCTTCCTAACACCTTCCTCTCCTCCCTGTCTCACTGTATCACCCTCCCATTCACTCGTTCACAAGGCCTTAAGTGTCTTTTTGTCTCTTTCTTGGGTTCTTACTCTCTCATTCCATCCCCCTGCGACTTCTTAGCATCCTTCCGTCTTCCTCTCGTTCTGTTCTGTCTTCCTCCTCATGATGAAAGACTCTAAGAATAGCTCTCTCTCTCTTTCTGTCTGTGTCTGCCGCGGCTCGATAATCACTGCATCTTCTACAGCATGTAAACAGCCTGTTTTCACTGTTCCTGAACCAGCGATGCGGCGCGCAGATCCGCATTCATCCTGCTCTCCGTGATTGCGATCGTTCTGATTATCCTCCATAATGGATCATTTGGAATAATAGACGACTCCCAGAGTTTTATCAAAAGCATTGTTCGTCATTTCTATGATCGCATTCATGGCCTGAGGAGCAGTAATAAGCCATATCTTTAAAGAACTCCTCTAGTGACGTTTCTTTATAAAGCTGCACGTTTTATCTATTATGTGTTGACAGAATTAGGCCACACTCAGAGTTAGTGTTAATGCATAATGTTTTCATTTTTATTACAAATTATTTTGGATTAAAAGAATATACAAAACTTGGAATACAGAAAGTTTTCTATTTCCATACATCTGTGAATGTTGTGTTTCAGTGGAAGCAAGAACAAGTCGGTTTATGTATAAGGCACATGATCAATGAAAATATTTAAATCAGTTCGTATTTTATTCAGCAAAGATGAATAATTGATCAAAAGTGACAGTAAAGAGATTTATAATGTTTTAAAAAATATTTTTAATAAATACAGTATATATATTTTTTTCTATTCATCAAAGAATTCTGAAAAAAATATATATCATGGTTTCCACAAAAATATGAAACAGCACAGATGTTTTCAACATTGATAATAATCAGAAATGTTTCTTGAAGCAAATCAGTATATTGATTTCTGAAGGATCATCTGACACTGATGCTGAAAGTTCAGTTTTGTCATCACAGGAATACATTTTTAAATATATATTAAAATAGAAACATTTATTTAGAACTGTAATATTTCACAATATTTCAGTTTCAACTCTATTTTTAATCAAATAAATGCAGTCTTGGTGAGAAACAGAGACTTGTGAAAAAACTAAACTTTTGAATGTTAGTGTACATTTGATCACCTTGAAATAGTACATAGTTGTAAATATCTGTTCCTCTGATAACTTTTACTAAAAAAAATTCATAGCCCTACAAGAAGACATTTTGAAAGTTTACAAATATTCGAATGTAAGTATTTGTATAAAATGTTTCCTGCCTTAGAGTTTGCATTACTACTTCAAAAATGATTTTATATTTATATATTTATGCATTTATATATATATATATATATATATATATATATATATATATATATATATAATATTATTATTATTTATTTTTTATTATTATTATTATTTTTTTTTTTTTTTGATGGCGACAAGCACATTGAATAACTGACAGAAGGTGTTTGCATGCAGGACAAAAGTGGGGCAAGTGGGGTAATATATTTTACATTTATATCAATATATAATAATATATTAAAAATAAAACTAATCTAAATAAAAATGCTAATTAAACACAAAATCAAGTTTCAATCAAAGATGTACACTTGAAACGACAAAAGAATCATGGATAATTACTTAATTTGTCTATGATTTCAGTCTCTCATTATATACAAAAAATTGTGCTGGACATCAAGTCGATGAGCATTTTTGACATTTACTTCAAAGACATCAAATGTTGATTTTAATAACCTTGTTCAATAAGTTGTCTATTAAAAATTAAACTGTGTAAGACTCTGCTAAAGTTTTTTAATTTGCATGAACAGCCGATATAAATTATTGGATGTCATTTTGACATTTAGAAAAAGCATGCAATTTAAAAACCAGCATGACTGGCCTCTGCTGAATTCTGCCAATCTCTTGTTTCTTTGTCTTTTCAGACGGCTGTTGATTTATAGATGCGGTGTGATCTCAGCGTGTGTGTGGCCATTTTACGTTCCTTTGGTGCGTGTTTCGAATTTATGACGCCGACCCCGCCAATGAATCACAGACACACTCATATTGGCCAATTCCCACTTGCAGCACAAAACACGCGCAACACTGGCACTTTCCAAAGGTTTTGATGTTATTTTTATCCACAACGAGTTTCTTGGGAAATCAAGGCCTCCCGTGTGAACTCTAACAACCGAGGAACACAAAGACAAATGCACCGTGAAATAAATGCATGTGGCCATCATAAAATAATCCCAAACTGAGATCCTACAGCTCATGCATATTCTAAACGCAAAGGATAACTGGCCTGTATAGGTATGCTGTTGTATACTGTTGCTGTTTTAGTTAATTGCTTGTAATCACTCATCACTCTAATTAATATGCTAATTCCAGTGAATGCAGCTGTTCTTTAGCGAAGCGCTCTCATTCTCACTGATTGGATGCTTATACAAAGACACCCTCATTAGCAAATCCATTGCTGTTAGTTAAAACTAGATGAAAGCGATAGATCGGCCAAAAATGAAACTTGTACGAGTTTATTTCCTCTCTTGAGCACAAAAGAAGATATTTTGGAGAATATTGGTAACCAAACAGTTGATGGTAGCCATTGTATTATTAGTTTTTTTTTTCTTATTGTGGAAGTCAATGGCTACCGTCAACTGTTTCGTTACTAACATTTTTCTAAATATCTTCTACAGTAGTCAACAGAAGAAAGAAATGAGTAAATTTTTACATAATTAACTTTTTTCCTGTTGAACTGTCCCTTTAAAAGAAAGTTTCAACTTTTGAAAATCTGTATCCGGGGGATTGTTTATGGCAGTTTTTTCTTTGGAGTACCCTATATTACAGAAGTCACATAAAAAGCTTGCGTGGGTGTTTGGCGTCCCACGTTAGAGCTCTAATTTGTCCGTTTTTTTTCCCCTTATGCGGATTTACTTTCCCACTCATGCTGGTCCAGATCTGTAGCTGTGTAACGAGCCTCTGGTTGCCATGAACATGAGATCAGAAGTCTGTAGACGTTAAGACCCCGCTGGCCCACTATGACCAGTAAACCCTATTCAGGTATCAGCAATTATCCGATGGGGCCTCAAACAGACGGTGTGTGTGTTACAGGCATGATGTCATCAGCAAACTTTTGTCTTTTTGTTTGCCCCCACATCGCCGTCCTCTCCCGTTCTTTTAGTTTCCCCTTCTGTTTTTTCTCTCTCTCAGTACTCTCTGTGACTGGATTCAACACTCTCTCTTTCTCCTCCTCCTCCTCACATGTCTCTTCATCTCTGATATGGGTCAGAGACGGGGCGCCCTGGGATGCGCCTGATCAGAAAGCATACTTAAGGACCTGCAGCCACTTTGACTTGCTACGGAGAAAATACTGGCACTGTAGGAGCAAAACTCTAGGGCTACGGAAATAAAATAAATCATTTTATACATAATAAATAAAAATCTCTATAGCAAAAATTCATTATTGTAGCAATAATTAATGTATGTATTTTAATGTAAGTGTTCAACTTTAGTTGTATTTATATTTAACTTACATGTGCATGTGTATATACAGTCTATACATATATTTTCAAATATAATTTATTTCTGTGATCAAAGCTGAATTTTCAGCATCATTACTCCAGTCTTCAGTGTCACATGATCTTCAGAAATCTTCTGATATGCTGATTGCTGCTCAAGAAACATTTCTAATGTTTTATAATTTATTGTGTACTGTATTTTTGCTTTATATTTTGATTAATTGATTTAGTGTTTTCATATGTATGTGTATATATATATATATATATATATATATATATATGTGTGTTTGTGTGTGTGTGTTTGTATATGTTTTATTAATTAGATAAATTTTCTTCTTTCATGTTTTTATATTAGTGCTTTTTAATATTGCACTGTAATCTGTAGTTGCATTCAAGAGAAATGACATTTTTGTCCGAGGTGTAGCATTAAGTCTGAATTGGATGTGATGAAATAAAGACCTTGTACCACAAAACAGTGGCAAGTAAACCACTAAGTTGCTGTATGCAGCTAGTCATTACTTTCAGTGATGTTCATCTCGAAATGAAGCAAATTTTATGACTTCGAGGATGTGAAACGTAAATCACTGTCATTACTTGTAGTTAGAGACTACGAGTGGTTGGGTCAAAGCTAAAACGAGTGATTTTGTGTTTTGCAGGTCTGATTACCACAACCTCACGGAAACTGGATCGTGAACAACAGGCCGAGCACGTCCTGGAGGTGAGACACGCTCAAGCTAATCCACGTTCACACAAACACACATCCGGTGTGAGAGCTGCGATCCATGCTGATTTGTGCTCCCTCCAAATTGCTGATCAATTTTGTGTGAGACGGGGGAATTACGACAATTTGCACTTTGTATGAACGCAAGATTATCGACGTGTTCTGATTGAGTCACGTAGACGTCTGTTTGAAATTCATAATGCTTGCTCTGCGAGTCTGTTAGTGTAGGTTTAAGTGGGAAAGTGAATGATTGTGAGTGGGTGTTTTGTGTTTGTAATAAAACCGATTTGTCATGTTGATCTTTTGAGAACGAAATTGTCACTTACCCGTTCACCGTGTGATCCCTTGACACCCAACCATTACACAGACCAAACGCCCCTTTATTTATTACAACCCCCTCTTTTATCTAATTCATTGCTCCCTCTCTCTTTCTCTCAGACAGACACAGGTGTGGCGCAGAAGTCTGTGAAAGGAAATGAATAAAGTGAATTGAATTAATCGTTCTGTTGTTGCTACCAAGACGGATGGCACACCGTGACTTTTGTTTTTAATGATATTATTTAAATGTTCCACAGCAGTCTTCTGATTGGCCGGTGGCCACGTGCGGCCATGCTGATTGGTGGATGAGGGATGGCCATGTTTGCTAATGAAAAAGAAAAACGAATCGAATGACAGAAACAGGAAATGAGAGATAAGCAGAACATGACTCATCATCACTCCATTGTTCAAAGAGAAAAATGATGTAGAAGATCAAATGCAAAGACAATCTTATTTCTCCTTTCCTGTCTGTCTATAATAGTTTTTACCATGATTAATAGTGTTTACGAAGGCAAGCATCCCTTATGCTATTACACATGCTACAAGTTTGATCTGAACAAATCTGTAACTCGCCCCACAATTAAATGAAATGAAATTAAAATATTTCTTGAGCAGCAAATTAGCATATTAGAATGATTTCTGAAGGATCGTGTGTCACTGAAGACTGGAGTAATGATGCTGAAAATTCAGCTGCGCATCAAAGAAATAATTGCACTTTAAAATATTTTTACATACAAAACAGGTATTTTAAACGGTCATAATATTGCATAATTTGATGCGAAGGTGAGTTTTATCCTCATGTTGATTGTTGTGGTTTTGTGTCCAGGTGACTGTATCAGATGGTGGTCCTTCTCCCAGACACACTACAGTATGGGTGGAGATTCAAGTGTTGGATGTTAACGATAACAAACCAACGTTTCCAGAGAAGATGTACCAGGTCCGTTTACCCGAGCGCACCCGTAAACAGCGAGGCGCTCCGATATATCGGGTGTTCGCCTACGACCAAGACTTGGGCGCCAATGCTGAACTCTCCTACAGCATCATTGATGGCAACGAGGATGGGAAATTTGTAATCGATGCCAAAACCGGTGTGGTTTCATCGCCCAAGAAACAGTTCACAGCTGGAACCTATGATATTCTTACCGTGAGTCACCTTTGACCCTTGAGCTTCTGAATGAAGCTAATTATGTATGTGTATATAATTATAATAATTGTTATATTATGTGACTAAAATAAAATAAAACAAAAAGAATAATAAAACAAAACAAAAATAAAATTATACAAAAATAATAAAATGATAACAAATAAAAAAGCAAAGCAATTATAAATAATACAATTTAATTGAAAATAAAAATTTAAACGAAAAAAAATAAAATGTAATAATAAAATAAAATTAATGATAAATAAGAATATGATAGAATAAAATAGAAAGAAATAAGTTAATAAAAATTATAAAATAATAAAAAAAACTAATAAAATTATATATAGAAATAGAATAATAAAATAAAAATAATAAAATGTAAATTTAATAGAATTTTAAATCTAATTAAAAAAAAATAATAATAATTATACTATGCTATTTAGAGCTGTTAGACCACTTTGATAATGCACCAAACTATGTGACTTGTCCATAAACCAGCTGGACCACCTCGAAATGGTATGATCTATTTTTTTTATTTTTTTATTTTTTTTCCCTCTCCGAACTGGAATTATATAAACCATCTATATGAGATACAAGGATAAGAAATAGTCTCAGAAGTGTGAACTCAAAGACAATCATTTCCAGGTCTTGTAAAACACATAGCAGCTCAATTCTCTTAATGAGGGATTTGACTTTTAAAAATATTTTTTCTTGTAAAAGGTTTGTTCTTGTGTTTGTATTTTGCTCAAAGGTCACTACTAGATGCATTCTTCCATTTCAGTTCAGCCCTTTTAATGTTCACTTGCCTGGTATTCTTGTCTGACGTGTGTTTAACCTCTGAGCGCAGGTGAAGGCTGTGGATAATGGGCGTCCTCAGCGCTGGACGACGGCTCGTTTGCACATCGAGTGGATCCGCCGTCCTCCTCCCAGCCCTGTTCCTCTCGCCTTCGACGAACAGCTTTACAATTTCACCATCATGGAAACCGACAAAGTGGCGGACATCGTCGGCGTGGTGTCCGCCCAACAGCAAGGCTCCGCCTCCTTGTGGTTTGACATCACAGGTGAGCGCTTGGATGGGTTACATTAATGTGATGATCTATGCTACGTGGAATTGATACAAGAGAGCTTTTTTAGCATTTAGAGTTGGGTTGGGGTTTATTGTAACTAAAAACGAAACCACATCAAAACTTTAAAACTAAATTTTAAATGGTGTGGAGGTTTTTATAGAAATAATTGTACTTTATATATGATAAAATCTTTAAATATATGTATTTTTGATTCTTATACCTAGTCCTAAAAGGTTAGGATTACAGTTAGGTAAAGATTAATTAGGCCAGATATTTTCATCTGGTTTAGAGTTGGTGGAATGTTTGTGATTCACTGCATGATTTGTGTTGTATTGCTATCTTTTGCCATTCCACGGTCACCATGGCGATTGCTTTCCGCTGTCTGTATCTATGGTGATATAAGGTTTGTATACACACAAACAAATAACTAATACACTGAATATTATATTAAATTATAATTATATTAAATATATACATTATATGTGAAAATCTGGAATCTGAGGGTGTAAAAAAAAATCAAAATACTGAGAAAATTATCTTAAAAGTTGTCCAGATGAATTCTTATCAATGCATATTACTAATAAAAAATTCAGTTTTGATATATTTACAGTAGGAAATTTCATGGAACATGATATTTACTTAATATCCTAATGATTTTTGGCATAAAAGATATATAATTAATTTGATATAATTTTAATATAATTTTAACTCGTATGTTTTTTTTTTTTTTGGCCATTGCTAAAATGATATTACATTACATTACATTACATTATATTATATTATATTATATTATATTATATTATATTATATTATATTATATTATTGGCTCATTGGGAGAGTCCGGGTGCAGCATGCATGCGGTTTGGTGTTCAGATACCTTCTGTTTGCTTCAGCAGCACCTGCTCTGCACTCTTTCTCTGCTCTGCCTCCTCTTCTTCTCATTCTTATTCTCTTCACTGCCCTCTTTCTCTCCTTTCTCTTATTTCTTTTATCCTTTGACTCCTCATTCTTTACTTCTGTTGTTCTATCTCTTTTCCCTCTTCTCTTCCCCTCTCACTCTCTCTCTTTTTCTAAATGCTTCGTATGGGAAGGTCCACGCTCTTTCCGTGAGATGTTCTATGTACTCCAGACCGCTTGTGGCAGGAACTGTTCTACAGAAGGTATCTTTACCAGTTCAGCCGAACTCTTTTCCTCTTTTCTTTCTCTTAACTCTCTCTTTCTTTCGGTTCTTTTGGTGTTGTGATCTCTTCTTCTGTCTTCAGCTATGTCTGCCAGTCTTTTTTTCTCTCTGCGTGTCCAGGGCTCAACAATAAAGGATTTCTTTCAGCCTGCCAATTTTTTTAATTTCCCCACCACACATTATTTTTTTGTTTTTTTATTATTTTGAGTCATGTAAACATGTATTCTGGTAAATAAAGTTCTTATAGCAACATTCCAATTTTGATTGAAAAATTGATATAACATTGAAACATTACGACAGAGAAGTAAACCGTCAGTAATAATGAGAACAAAAAAGCATTTTAAAGGCAACATCACAAATAAATACAATAGAACAGTGATACAAACTAATAAACAGTGCTTTGAGTTTCTATCACTATATTCAGGAAAGATACTACTGAAATCCAATAATATAATGTAAAATAACATAGCATAGTCTTCACTGCATAAATTAAATATAAATTAAAGCTACAAAAGTTATTCAGTTAAGAGCAGTGAGTGAGTGAGTTACTTTTTTTTTTTTTCAATTTGTTGTTTAATTTTCTCATTGAGGACATGAATAGCAGCAGATTTATTAGGCAGCTGTCACTTTAAGACCAACTGCATGGATTCAATACACTGATACACATGCAGGTTTTCTCAGGATCTTTAGTTTCACTTCAGACAGTACCGACAAAAATTACGATCTTAAATGAATTCTGTGTGCATCTGTCCATTAAAGCAGGACAAAAACGCGAAAGAGAACTCAATTCACTATTCGCTCGCTGAGTGAGATACACTCGCGCAGAAACGGTTTTCTGTCGCACCTCATTGGACGAAAACGAAAAAAAAAAATGTCCAAATTCCAGTCTTGGAGAATTCTCTTTTGTGTCTTTAATGGTTTTAAATCACTTACATGTTTACACTGGTGAAATAATGCTTTAAAACACGTACAAATTATAAACATATTGACAATTTCATTAACTTTCCTGAGCGTCTTCAACGCTGGCACTGGGTAATAGTGCAGTCCTTATTGTCCAGCCCTGATTTCTGTCTCTCTCTCTATCTGTCTCTCATTGTGTGTACGGTCTTTCTTTCTCTCTGCATGTTCTCTCTTCATGTGATTCTGTTTGTCTCTTTCTTCTCCTGTCTCTCTGTATTTATATAAGTTCAGCAGAACTGATCTCGCTCTTTTGCCGTTTAACCATCAGCTAGCTCTGCTTTCCCATCATCCTTTGGTATTGTGTTGTGTTGCTTAATCTTGATTGGTTGGGATGTGAATCTGAGGACGTGTTTTTTGATACAAATGTGCGTTTTAAATGTGTTTGATATATTGCTGTATGCATGTGTGTGTGCGCTTAGCATTTACTGTCCAGTGGTGATAATGGTCTAACTGGTGCTTCCATCCATCTGTGTGTCTGTGTGAGTTTGTGTATTGTTTATGAGGTACCTAAAACCCTTCTGGTGGTCGTTGACCCAGCCGTATCATCTGCCGCCTGATTAAATGCTTCATTAAACAGCCAATCGAGTGTGTATAAGGGTCAGGGGTCCACCTAGAGTTAGCTTGCCAGGTGAGAGAACGCTCAGTGTGGAAAACAAAGGTGTATGGTGATGAATGAAAGGGTGTGTAAGTGTGTGTAAGTGTATCTCTCCACCAGGTGTTATGGCAACAGGTGGCATGATATGATTAATGTGCCCTGGGTAGAACAAGTGTGAAGAGGGAACATAAGACTCTGCCAAAACACACTTTCACCTCTGTTCACATGCATAGGGGTTCGAACACACTCATGCAACATCCTGAGCTATGTCTAAAAGCAACAATTCACCTGTAAATGACAGGTCTGTCACCATTTGCTCACCCTTATGTCATTATAAAACTATAGCCCTGACTTTTTTTCTGTCATAGGTGTTAGTCAGAATGGTGACAATGGAAGCAAATAGCAAAAAAAGTGTTTTACAAATGTTTTTAATGTTCACGTTATGTTTTTAATGGACATGAATTAATATTGTTATTTTAGGTGGTGCAAGAAAATAGCTATTGTAATCTTAATATAGGGGGAATTTAATTTGAAATGAAATATCAGCCAGTAATAAAAATATATAATAATAATAAAATGATACATATAAACTACTTTTATGGTGCATTTTGGAGCTCGACGCCCTCTGGTTTAGTCTGTTGTGTGAATAAGATCAGCATGAATGTTTTTTGTGTTCCTTGGAAAAAATGTTTGGCTCAATGTGAGGGTGAGGAAATAATTACCGATATCTCATTTTTGGGTGAGCTATAACTCATAACCTAGCAGTTGAGTTTCGCTGTGCGATGGTAGTTGTTTCTTCAATCTAAATGTGTGGTTTGTCTTTCTGTAGTTGCTGTTTAATAGTCTATACGCAGCTGAGTGTTTTTGTGTGTATGTGGGTGATGTGTTTGTCAGACTGTGTTTGTGTAGGTTGTATAGAAATATAAAGACAGTCTTAGAAAATGGATAAATCATCTTTTTGTATCACTTTAGAGTGGCGTGCACACATGTATGTGTGGATGTCTGCATATATTGTGTGAATGTTTTGCATATGTAGGATGTTTGAGTTATGTATCTGGCATACAGTATGTAGAGTGTGTGTATTTTAAATATGTGTGCTTTACACATGGGATGTGTGTTGTGTGGGTGTAATGAGGAAATCCCATCCTACTTATGTTTCGCCCTTCAAAACCCTGTATCGCCCCCATCTGGTGAACATGAGTATTACAGTGGTGTGAGATTGAATCTGTGTGTGTGATATATCTGTATATATTTGTGTGTGTGAGAGAGATGTTTCCATAATGTAGAGACAGTTCTTGTGTGTAATCGTGTTTTCTGTTTTCACGCAAGGCGGTGATGTGGACAGTATGTTTGACGTTGAGAAAGGCGTCGGCACTATCGTCATCGCTAAACCTCTGGACGCCGAACAGCGCTCGTTTTACAACCTCACTGTGGAGGTCACAGATGGGACTAATATAGCATACACTCAGGTAAACACACTCTCACGAACACAAACATACTTAAGACACTCGGAAAGCTCTGCTCCAAAAACATGATACTAATAAACGCATGTAGATTTAAGATTTGATATTAATATAAATAGTAATTATAATTTATTTTGTTTCTTAATATTACATATTAATCTTATATATTAGTATAATCAGTGTTATGTATAATTAATATTTATTTTTATTTTTATTAATTTATAATCAGCATTCCTCCAATCATGCACCATTATATATTCATATTACTTTATATTTAGTATTATCATCAGCATAGCTATCCACAAGTATGCTAATATTTTATATTAATATTATATATTAACAACATTTATTTTATTTATATGTAATATTTTTTAAGTTATTTAAATTGTTTAAAATGTTCATATTTATAATAATTCATAGTAATAATCCAAATCTTTCTTGTACGCGATTATTTTTATTATTACTATATATTAATCCAATTTATACATATATATATATATATATATATACATACAAATTATTTTTGTTAATATGAGTCAGTATTAGATAAATTTTAGATTAAATTCTTTATTTTATATAAAATATATATTAATATTTTAGTTTTAATAATATTTATATATCTATATTAATTTGTGTATAATCTGCATTTCTCTCCACTTAATATTTTTTGACGTCGTATACCAGTTTTTTTCATTATTTGGAAAAAAAAGCTTTTCTTCCTTAGAATATGGCCAGACATGATCTTAAAAGGCAGCATAATGTTGTTGTTGTTGTTTTTTTCATATCTTTTGGAGCAGCTTTTTTTGTCTTTTACACACTTTTGATTCTTAAAAGTGTCTAGGAGGGAAGTTCACTAGGTTTCGGAACAGACACACAGACAGACAGACAGACAGACTGTTTAGTCGATGATTGATGCTGATGTTTGATGCTGAGGGTTTGATTGATAACGTCTGTCATCATTCAGATTACATATCCCTGATGTCAAGGTCCCATCGGATTGATAGCTCCGTTTCCATGGATACCAGCCTTTTTCAGTGAAATGTGTCCGTGAAGGTCAGAGTTTAAGGGACACAATCCATCCTGAAAGAAAAAAATGTGGGATAGCGAGGAAAAGCGAATGATTGATCTGTGTAGCAGAAGCTGCTGGGGTGTTTGGGAGGAGGGGGACAGGAAGTGCTGTCACATTTATTCAGTTAATTCACTCACTATGTACACAGAGCAAATTAACATATGCACATGCATGCACAAGAACATAAACACAAAAGATAACTCACTCAAATTCAGTCGATTGCATATTAAGCAGCACTCACACTGTTCCATGCAAATGCACTCCTTTAAAAATACAAAGTACAAATACACACGTGAACAAAGAGCGCTGGAGGGAGGGTCAGAGAAGGGAAAAATGGAAAAAAGATGCTGAAAGTGATTGTATTCCTCTCCAAGACTTGTTCTCTATTAAGAAAGCACCATCTTTCCCACACTTTCATACACAAATATACATTCATTCAGAGTCTGTGATATACACACACAGATGGAGCTCAGCGTGTCTCCGTAAGGGCGAGTGTGAGATGTAAGTGCACGTCTGTTATTACTTTATAATTAGATCAGCCAGTGTGGTTGGATCTCACACACTCGCAGACACTCTCAGTTGTGTGTGCTCCTCTGACCAGTGTGACTATTAATACAAGTTAGAGACAACGAGTATTTGCATCAGCCCATTCGTTTGCGTTTCAGCATTTAATCAACTTTGATTCGTTTCGTACACTCATGTTTCGTACACTCATGGTGCGTGCACGTTGTGTGTTTTCATTCCAGTTTTGTCAGTATTGATTAGAGAACTTCACTTAGTCTCACAGTAATAAAAAACTCCTAAAATGTAGAAAATCTGTAAACACATCTGCTTTGTTACTTAGATGTGATCAAAGTTACTAATATTATATACAGTGCCTGAATTTCATCAATACAGATGATTTTTAGACATTTCTAGCCTGCTTTTTCCACTTAAGTTTATTTATTTTGACAGAAAGAACATCGATGCAATGTGGCATTTTCAAGTGAAGGATTTTAATTTGATGTAATGTTTGTTTGTTTTTTAGTTTTTTAGTTTTTTTAGAACTTTTACTGGTGAATCATTCAAAGTTTGTATTGTAGTATATGTTAATATTTTAAATGAACTTTTATATATTTTTTAGAATCATTTTGTTTTTATTATTTTTCTAATTCTAATTAAAGTGAAAACCCTTAAATAATTTTTGTATTTCAACTTAAACTTTGAGCATTTTAGTGAGTTTGCCCAGGCACAATTATATATATATATATATATATATATATATATATATATATATATATATATATATAGTTACTACTTACAACACTTGTACTTAAGGTAGATTTCATGTTGTTGACCTCCTGTATGGATTTTTTTTTTTTTTTCTTCTTTTTTTTCTCACAGGTCCACATTTCAGTTCTGGACAACAACGACAACGCCCCTGTTTTTTCCCAGCCTACCTATGACATCACAATCACAGAAGACACGCCCCCGGATACTGAGGTGGTTCAGGTGTTGGCGTCTGACCGCGACGAGCGTCACCGTTTGACCTTTAGCCTCCAGAGCAGCGTTGACCCCAGCAGCATGCGGCTCTTCCGCATCGACCCTAACAGTGGAATCATCTTCACAGCTCGCAGACTGGACCATGAGAGCCGGACACAGCACATCCTCACCATCATGGTAATTCTGCTTTTTATGAAAATACCACATAACCAGAATACCACAGCAGCCACATACCAATGCACTACATCTCTTAAGAATTGCAGAGTAGTGCTTTGACAACCATTATTTTGACTTGGGTCAGTAAAAAAATCACCTAGCATTCTATTTTAGATTTTTTTTACACTATATATATATATATATATATATATATATACACTTTTTTAGTTCTTTTATTTTTATTTTTTATTAAAACTTGGACCAGTAAGGCTCATAGGTCAGGAAATTGTGTCGACATACAGTACAGACCAAAAGTTTGGAAACATTACTATTTTTAATGTTTTTGAAAGAAGTTTCTTCTGCTCATCAAGCCTGCATTTATTTGATCAAAAATACAGAAAAAATTGAATATTGTGATATATTATTACAATTTAAAATAATTGTTTTAAAATAAATATTTTTGTGTTGCAAAGCTGAATTTTTAGGATCATTATCACATGATCCTTTAGAAATCATTCTAATATGATGATTCATTATCAAAGTTGGAAACAGTTCTGTTGCTTAATATTTTTCAGAACATGTGATACTTTTTTAGGATACTTTGATGAATAAAAAGTAAAAATAAAAAAAAGAAGCTATGTTTTTAAAATATAAATATTTTGTAATAACAATATACACTACTGGTCAGTAATTTGGGGTCAGTAATTTTTTTTCTTTCTTTTTTTTAAATAAAATCAATACTTTTATTCTGCAAGGATATGTTAAATTGATAAAAAGTGATAGTAAAGAAAATATATTATTAGAATATATGTTATTAGAATGGTTTTTTTTTAAATAAATGCAGTTATTTTTAACCTTTTATTGATTAAATATATTAGACCGCAGAACTGTTTCCAACACTCATAATAAATCAGAATATTAGAATGATTTCTAAATGATCATGTGATCGACTGATGTTACATGTGACACTGAAGCCTGGAGTAATGATGCTGAAAATTCAGCTTTGCATCACAGGAATAATTTTTTTTTTAAGTATATTCAAATAGAAAACTATTGTTTTAAGTTGTAATAATATTTCACAATATTACAGTTTTTTCTGTATTTTTGATCAAATAAATGCAGGCTTGATGAGCAGAAGAAACTTCTTTCAAAAACATTAAAAATAGTAATGTTTCCAAACTTTTGGTCTGTACTGTATATATATTTTTACCAACATAAAATTATATTCTTGTATTTTTGAGATAACAATGTGACTCTCGTTGGATAGATAAAACAGCAGAGGTATCATTTGATTAGTGTTGATGGTATAGCGTCCCTCCTGTCTCTCTTTCACGCTCTCCATGCTTGAGTGCAGGTATGACAGGAACAGGAGATTGCTCCTTGTGCTTTAGCAGCCGTCACTAGTTTAATGTCGTCTGTACCTGAGTCATTTCTCCACTGTGATCTAATTATTGATCTGATCTGTATCACTCCTGGTTTCCGCTCTCCCCTGACGAGGGTGAGAGACAGTGAGTGTCATATCTAATAAGCACATGGATATTCCTGCTGCCTGCAAACAGATGAAATTTGTTATTATAATCCGGAGAGAGATGTTATCCACTCCGTTTGGCAGTGAGCGAGTTTGTTTTGTGTGTTTGAGTTTGTGTGTGTCTTGCTGTTTCCTTGTGTTGGATATTGCTGTGTTTCTCAGACAGGGAATCATTTTTCCCTACTGCTCTCTTTATTTCTCTCTGTCTTTCTTGCTTTTTTTCTTTACTTTCCTTCGATATTAGGTGAAGGATCAAGAGTTCCCGTACAGACGTAGTCTTGCTCGTGTCCTGATTGGTGTAGAGGATGTGAATGACCACGCCCCTCTTTTTACCATGGTGATGTATAATGGACAGGTGTATGAATCAGCGGCACTGGGATCGGCTGTTCTCACGGTGACTGCACTCGATAAGGACAAGGGCCAAAATGCACAAATCACTTACAGCATCGACTCAGGTATGCATGCACTTACATACACTACCTGTCAAAGTTTGGACAAACTTTTATATAATTTCTCATGGTCTTTACTTTTGGATAAATTGATTTTAGATCCATTAGATCCATTTTGGATTTTGTTACATAGGACAATAACAATTATTTTATTTATTTTAATTTTTTTATTTATTTTTTTATATATTTTTATATATATTTTTTATATATTTTTTATTTTTTTGCATCTACATCGATAAATATTTCTTAATATTTCATTTCTTCACCAACTGAATGTTTTTTTTTTTGTATTTTGTTTCATTTTGTTAATTTGTTTTAGACCATATAGTGAAGAAAAAAGCAGCTAGAAAGCAAGCATACATGAATTTTTTTTTTAAGAAGCTGAATTTTTTTTTTACATTTTGTTTATAGTTTTTTTTTATTCATTTTTTTTAATTTCAGAATTTAAAAGATTTTATATTATTATTATAAAATGAGGAAAATTATGAAAAGTAGATTTTTGACCATTTTATCTACACACATAATTTCAAACACGCATGCCATATAATGCATTATGGCACCTGTGTTCTTGTATACAACAACATGCAAGCTAATACAGTTTATTTGTAAAATTTGGGAACACTTTAGTATAGGGTCCAATTCTCACTAATAACTAGTTGCTTATTAGCATGCCTATTAATTAACATATTGGCTGTTTATTAGTGCTTATAAAGTACTTATAATGCATGACATCCATAATCCTACCCAATACCCTAAACTTAACATCTACCTTATAAACTATTAATAAGAAGCAAATTAGGAGTTAATTGAGGCAAAAGTCATAGTTAATGATTAGTTAAAAGTGAGAATTGGGCCTTAAAATAAAGTATGACCGTAAGATCTTATTTTTCTTATTTCTCTTTTGATTTAGGGAACACAGGAAACACTTTCCGGATTGATCCTGTTTTGGGCATCATCTCATTGGCTCGGGAACTGGACCTGTCCAACATCGGTCATTATGTTTTGTCTGTCAAAGCAATGGATAACGGTTCTCCAGCATTGTCTTCAACAGCTGTCATCCGAATCGCAGTCACGTTGTCAGATAATGCTGGTCCCAAGTTTCCCCAAAGTGAATACCAGGCGGAAATATCAGAAGGTGTTGCCATTGGAACTTCAGTCATCACAGTGAATGCTCTAAGTCTGTCAACCCTTACCTATGACATTCGCCACGGCAATGGTCATCGGACATTTCGGATCAACCAATACAGTGGAGTGATCACTACGCAGAAGCCTCTAGACTTTGAAACAGTTTCAACCTACAAGCTAATAGTCACCGCAAGCAACATGGCTGGACAGGCCTCAAATGCTACAATAACTGTTACAGTTCTTGACGAAAATGATAATGCACCGCTGTTCCAACAGCTGCGTTACCATGGAAGTATCAGTGAAGGTGCCGGGCTTAACAATGTTGTGCAGAGTGACAATAACCAACCACTAGTCATACGAGCAAGCGACGCTGACCGCAACCATAATGCCCTGTTGGTGTACCAGATCATGGAAGAATCTGCCAGGCGTTTCTTTGCAGTAGATGCTGGTACTGGGTCCATTAGGACAATTGCTCAGCTTGACCATGAAACCATACCTAGATTCAGTTTCCATGTTAACGTCCGAGACAGTGGACATCCACAACTCTCAGCTGAGCATCCTGCAGAAGTGACCATTGAGGTGCAAGATGTTAATGACTGCCCGCCTAAATTTTCCCAGGATTCCTATGAAGCTGTCCTTTTGCTCCCAACTTATGAAGGTGTGGAAGCACTAAAAGTTTTTGCTACTGATCCCGATGGTAATGGCCAGTCGGAGCTCACCTACTCATTGACCGATGGCAGCATAGAACATTTCAGCATTGAGCCAAGCACTGGACTGTTGACTGTGAGAAACAGTACTTTTAGCAAAGAACGATTTCGATTTAACGTCCGTGTTTCAGATGGACGCTTCTCCAGTACCGCTCTGGTTACCGTCTTGGTCCATGAGGCTCTGGACAGTGGGTTGGCTTTTACTCACAATACCTACAATGCCAACATTGAGGAGAACAATGGTAACATAACAACAGTTGCTGTCGTTACAGCACTAGGGAACAAGTTGAATGAACCCCTGCGATATACTTTGTTGAATGCAGGTGGGAAATTTCGCATCAGGCCAACATCTGGTGCCATTGAAACTGTTGGAGTCCCATTGGACAGGGAAGAGAAGGAGGAATACGGACTTCTGGTACAAGCAGGCCGTGAGGAAGACCGTCTCCGTGTTGCAAGGGCACTGGTCCGGGTTCAAGTCACCGATGTCAACGACAATTCTCCAGTTTTTGTTGGATTGCCATACTATGCTGCTGTGCAAGTGGAAGCAGAGCCTGGGACAGCAATATTTCAAGTGACAGCAGTGGACCGGGACAAAGGACAAAATGGAGAGGTGAACTATTTTCTTCAGGATGAACTGGAACATTTCGAAATAGACCGTGTGAGTGGGGAGCTTCGCCTACGGAGAGCTTTCGAGGCTGATCTCTCCAGTGTGGAATATCAGGTTTTGGTGTTTGCCCGTGACATGGGAACACCACCTCTTTCTTCTTCAGTCACCTTTCCTGTTACAGTGGTAAACAGAGCAATGCCAGTGTTTGACCGACCATTCTACTCAGTAAAAGTGAGCGAAGACATACCAATATGGACTCCAATTCTGGGAATAAACGCCAGCAGCCCCGAAGGCCAGAGTGTCCTTTACACAATCACACACGGTGACCCAGGAACACTCTTTTCCATTGGATTTGACACAGGTGTTGTCAGTGTCATCACTGCCCTCGATTATGAGACCAGCCCTTCCCACAAACTCATCGTCAGAGCAACAGACTGCCTCACAGGCGCTCGTGCAGAAGTGGATGTTGAAGTTACTGTTTTGGATATCAACGACAACCCTCCAGTCTTCGAGCAGCCCTCGTACAAAGCTGTAATTTCAGAATCTGCCATGATTGGCACTGCAGCCTTGCAGGTTCTCGCAACAGACAGAGACTCTGAGAAAAATGCGGCTGTCCGATACCAAATCATTCCAGACCGTGCCAACAGCACTGATCACTTCCACATTGACAGCAGCAGTGGTCTAATTCTAACAGCTCGCTCCCTGGACCATGAGACCATCCAGCGCTATGTGTTTCTTGTCAAGGCAACAGATAATGGCTTTCCCCCATTGAGCAGCGAAGTTTGGGTCACAGTCGATGTCACGGACACAAACGACAATGCTCCGGTGTTTAACCAACTGCTCTATGAAGCCTCTATCAATGAGTTGGCACCCAAAGGGCACTTTGTTACATGCATCCAGGCCTCTGATGCTGACCGTTCAGACACAGAACGCTTGCAGTATGGCCTGGTGTCTGGAAACGAAAGGATGCTGTTTGAGCTTGATGCTGCCACCGGTGTCCTCACCCTGAGTGGCCAGCGGCGCATGCAGCGCATGCCTTCCACCATCACCCTAAATGTAAGCGTTTCCGATGGAGTGTTTACCAGTACGGCACAAGTACACATTCGGGTAGAGCGAGCTAATCTACATGCCCCCCAGTTCACCCAGGGCATGTACGAGGCCGATGTACGAGAGAACGCACCAGTGGGATCAAAAGTCATTGCAATCAGGGCACAAGATTCTGACCCTGGACCATTTGGGGATGTGAGGTATGTGCTGCTCTCAGATGCTGCTCGGGATTTGTTCAGTGTTGATGGCAGTGGACAAATAACAACACTTGAACGTCTGGACCGGGAAGAACGAAGTGAGATGGTGCTGTCCATTGCTGCTGTGGATGCAGGTGGCCGATCTGGATATTGCAGTGTCCGGGTCATCGTATTAGATGAAAATGACAATGCTCCACTGTTTGGCGCCTCGGACTACCATGCAAGTGTGCGGTCCGAGGTTGAACCCGGTACCCTTGTGACGCAAGTACAAGCTTGGGATCTAGATCAAGGTGCCAATGGACAGGTGAGCTATAGTCTGTACAGCGAAGCCAGCATGCAGGTTACTGAACTTCTGGATATCGACCCAGAGAGTGGTTGGGTTGTCACAAAAGGCAACTTTGCCCCTTTGCGTGGATCTGTACTGTCATTTTTCGTTAAAGCCTCTGATGGCGGTGCACCAATTAGACATTCCCTTGTGTCTGTCTACATACATGTTTTGTCTGCTGATGCCCACATACCTTCCTTCAGCCAACCACAGTTCTCCTTTACTGTGCCAGAGGACATGCCCATTGGTTCCTTGGTGGGAGCAGTGCATCTACACACCTCAACTAGCCACTCTTCCTTACCAGTGAGCTTCTCAGCAGTGATCGGACAGACTCTAGAGAGTAACAGTGATGGAGTGTTTGTGGTTGACAAAGAAACCGGCATGATCAAACTAGACAAAGCACTGGACCGAGAGCTGACAATGGCCTATCATTTCAAAGTGATGGCAATGTTGCAGCAGGGACGTTTGGACGCAGTTTCAGCCGTAGATGTTGAGATCAAAGTACAAGATGTCAATGACAACAAACCATCGTTTGAGTCAGATAACTATGAGGCATCAGTCACTGAGGGTCTTTCTCCTGGGACTAGAATTCTGCAAGTGCGAGCCTTGGATCCTGATTGGGCAGCAAACGGTCAGGTGACTTACAGTCTTGCTCCACCTGGGTTGCTTGGTGGCTCTGGTGGGGAAGACATTGAAGAGCATGGAGCCTACTTCACGATTGACAGCAGCTCTGGTTGGATATCAACAATGAAAGGGCTGGACCATGAACAGAACCCAGCCCATAGTCTCACAGTTTGGGCATTTGACCTTGGAGATCCTGCCAGCCAGTCATCCTCAACAACTATAACTATAGCAGTGAGTGACTCCAATGACAACGTACCACAGTTTCTTCAGCCCCGTTACTATGGAAGTGTATGTGAGAGTGATGCACCTGGTGAAGTAGTGGCAGTACTGAACACACGGGACAACGACAGCTCACCTGGAAACCGACAAGTCACCTATCATATTACAGGTAAGAACTTTTGAAACTGGCAAACTGCATGACTTTCCACAATGCAAAAAAAAAATTATACGAAAAATAGTTCTTAATTATCATTTTATCTAAGTTTCCAGTAAAAATATTGAAAAACCTTTGACATAATTGTAATTTTTTGAGACGCAGCAATACATAAGATAATTTTTACAGTACAGATAAAAATTTGAAGTCCTGTCATTATTTACTCACCCGCATGGCGTACACAAAAGAAGATATTTTGAACCAGTACAATTAAAGTCAATGAGGAACAGTGTTATTTTGGACACTTTGAATGTCTTTCTTTCTGCTGTGAAACAATCAAGTCATATGGGTTTTGAATGACATGAGGGTGAGGGAATGATGACAAATTAAAGACTTTTTTCAGAGTACATTCTGCATATCATATATGCATAGCAAGAACACATTTTCTGTTCCAGCTTGACAATGTCCCATACACAAAATTACATCCATAAAGAAAGACAGAGAGAAGACAAACTGCCTTTTTATGCCCATTGTTTTGAATATGTTCAACAAGCAGATACAGTTTAAGTGTCCTTATACTGTTGGCCATGTACCGTATCTCTGTGTATGTCTGTGTGCTCTCAATCTAAACATAACCTGATTTTCTGAAGCCCTGTTCAGCATGTAAGCATAATGTAGAACAACGCTATAATGGAATGTCAGAAGTCCACAGTAATTACACCTCATTCATCCTCTTCTGATAATGGATTATTCGCTCTAGGGCTACTAGCAGACTTCTTGCTGGAGAGCAAAACCACACTCGTTTTATAAGGATTTTAACAAAGCTGTGATGCAACTGCATGCAAATTACACCAGTGGGGATTTGCGATGTGGAAGCGCATCACTTCACGAACTGAACATAATACAGTGATATTTCCGAAAGCAGTTGTTAAGAAAAAGGCAAATATAAACCTCCTCTGTATCAAAATCTAGCTCAGCCAGCTTTAAATGTACCTTCTTATTCAGACTGTGTTGAGCACCTTGCTTGGTGACAAGAAACATATTATACACACAAATACACACATACACACCTTGCACATGCTCCTAGGCAGCACACACTTGTAATTTAGGCGCTCAGAAACTCATAACATTGAATTAGGAGGCTGCCTTGTTCTATAATTCATGCTTTTTCTCACACACACACAGAAACGCACTTCTCGGCCTGAGCAGAATTTCGATTAAGCTTAACTTTTATGCTGTGATCATGATTTAGACTGTGCTGCCACCAGCAGGAGCAGTATTTTAACAAGATTTACCATGCACGACACACACACACACACACACACACAAGCACACTGACTCTTAAATAAATTACAGCCCACAGCACTGAAACTAAAGTAAACATCGTGACTCTGGAACTTGTTCAGTTGCTTATTTTTGGTGTGTGTTCTGCTGAATATTGTCTGTTAGCATAAATTTGTGTAACAGACACTTTAGATAAGAATTACTTACATTGCATTCAAGGTACACATTTTACATTTCTAAAATATAAATGTGTGTGTGTATATATATATATATATATATATAAACGAATAAAGAATTCTTAATATTATCTATCTATCCTTATATTAATAATAAATATCTAAATAAGTAAGTTATTATCTATATGTAATTTTATAGTGTGTGTGTGTGTGTGTGTGTGTAAATATATACATTTTGCACACTGTTTGACCACTTTTATGATTTTTAAGCCCAAAAACTACATAAAAATGAATAAGCATAAATATTAAATTATAATTATGTAAATACATATCTAAATTTAGTATAATTTTAAATAAATGAATTTTTGGTCCAGTTTTATGATGTTTTTATATATTTTAAAGCAAACAAATATGAATTTCATTGATTGTAACTGCATCAAAAAAATGCAGCCTTCAGAGAAAAAGTCATTAAACATCACAAATACATAAAATTGAGTGATTTATCCCTTTAATTAAATCATAGCCCACGGCATGTAAACTTTGTGACACAAGCCCTTGTTTAGTTGGCATGGGACACTGAGAATAGTCTCCGTCCCTACAGTCCACACTTTCATGACGTTTAAATCCTCTTCAAGATGAACTCAAAGGTCAAACAGACTCTAATGCACTTGTCACAGCCCAGCGGCACAAACTGGCTCAAAGACCTGCACACCGTATCACCATACACACCGGAGGGAAAGATAGAGACAAATACTAACAGATTGGAGTTACTGCTTTAGGAAGCGAGAGCATTGTGGGTTATACACCTCTCAGGATATTTTACTGCTGTGTTCAACAGAGCACAGAGCAATTCAACAGTAAACAGTTACTCTGTAGTAGTTAATTGGATAACTTGAACTTTTATTTAGAGGTTCTTTGCTGAAAGTCGTTTAAAGGTTCATAAAGTAAGAGTTAGATGAGCACACTGTGTATCTCAGTACAGCTACGATTTAACAGCCGTTAAATAGCTCTTCATGTTGCTGCCTCGTAAAGGTGAAAGGTCACTGCAGAAACATTAATCGACAGAACTGACTGTAAATGGCTGGAATCACATCTGTTGAGTTTAATTGTTTGACGAGAAGAGGGAAATATGCTCTTTGAGAGATATATTTTATGCATTTGTGTTTATACATTTGATTTTCAGACCTTTAAGATCTTTGTGTGACAAGATGAAGTACTGTACCTATTTTAACCATTTAAAATAAAAATGCACATAACATTTATTTTCCAGTGTTATGTGACCATCAGTAAGTTGTATAGGTTTATAATATATTTTAGTTTTTTAATGTGTCGTGCAATTCGGTACATTGCATTCTATTCTATATATATATAATTTTTTCGTGTGTGTAGTTTTCTTTTGTGTAGTTTTTTTTTTTCTCTTATTTTTTTAAGCATCCATACATTAACAAAAGTTTGATGTATCATCAGAATATTTTTTTACATTTAAAATGATAATCAGTTTTTGAAAGAAGACTCTTATGTTCACCCAACGCTGCATTTATTTGATTAAAAGTACAGTAAAAACAGTAGTATTGTGAAATATTATTACAGTGTAAAATAACTGTTTTCTATTTGAATATGTTTTAAAATATAATTTATTTCTGTGATCAAAGCTGTATTTTCAGCATCATTTCTCCAGTCTTCAGCGTCACATGATCCTTCAGAAATCATTCTAATATCCTGACTTTCTGCTCAAGAAACTTAATGAGAGAGAAATGTTTTAAAGAAAATTGTTATTAAATGTTAAAAACAGTGTTGCTTAATTTGTATATTTTGGATACATAGAGTTCAGAAGAACAGCATTTATTTGTATATACGTACTTACACAATTTTTTTTACAGTACTGTATATTGCATTATGCCACTGAAAATGATCAAATATCATGTGATTTTGCATGTGATAAACCTCACCATGATAACTGTGCTAGAACACTTGTGTGAACATTTTATTTCAGATAAGTAGAGTCTATTTTGAAGTCTCCAAATACTTTGTGCATGACAAATACTTTGAGCCACTGTGCATGAGTAAAAAAAAAAGTGTGCAAGAAAATCTAATGTTTCAGATTTCAAACTATCACTTAAAAAAGCACAGAAAAAGCATGCATTATGAGAAAGTCATTCTGAGCGTGGGATGAGAGAAACGGAGTGGGGAGACGTCCAGGTCTTTGTTGACGTGTCTCTAATAGAAGCTGTTCTGTGTTATCCGCCCCCAGCTGAGATGAATTACACTCTTTATTAGATGAATAAGGCAGCGTGTGTTTGTACTATGAGTGTACAGTAATTGGATGCTTGTCAACGCAGCTGCTTTGATTATAGAGTCATTTCCATTTAACTCTCGCATTTCTTCTCTCTTTTCACCTCTGTCCGCTTGAGGTTTAAAAGATGACCTGTCGTAATGAGTCAGGTACGGCTGCCGTCCGTTTGACTAATTATGAGGACCTTACTGATGGCAGTGTGATAATTGAAATGTGAATATAAAGACCTGATTATTATAATTCATACTAATGAGTGTGCCATCACTGAGAGGACTAATGCAGGTTATTAAGACACGCAGATAATCCTGGAAGTGAGCGTGTGTGGATTTTATTGCTACTTAAATTGTCACGGACTATTGAGAGATTAACTGTGCGGTGTAATTTCTCTTGTGTGTGTGTGTGTGTGTGTGTAGGTGGTAACAGAGGTGGGGTGTTCGCTCTCGGGCTGGTTCAGGGCGAGTGGAAACTGTACGTTAAACGCCCGTTAGACCGCGAAGAACAAGAACGGTACGTCATCAATGTCACGGCGACAGACGGACTCCACGTTTCAACGGCAGCCGTAGAGGTCATGGTCATTGACACCAATGACAACAGCCCTGTCTGTGAACCGGTGAGTTCAGACTCATCCTGGGAAACATGCAGGAGTCATTAGTTCTCTTGCTGTTTTTGCAGTTGGTTAAAAATCTACATGGTAAAGCCAGGAATATTTTTGGAACCGGCGAGTCCACTTATGGCAGCCAAACATGATCTATGAGCATAAAACATGACCTTGTTAAAATAATTTCAAACTGAAAATCGGGTCAATGGGGTATTTGGAACAAGTCACAAAACTCAGTGAGCTGTCTGGCTAGATAGCATTCCTGAGCATTAAAAGTGTATAATCTTTGGGTTAATTAAAAGTGAAGTGTTCATACATGAATGAAATGTTTAAATGTTTTTGAATATAGTTACATTTGAACTAAATTGGTCAAAAATGTTTGCATTGCAACATGTAGATTGCAAAAACTGAAGATTCAGATGTGCCCATAAGCATTCAAATCAAGGCTTGAAAAAAGCTATTATGGTCCAAACATTCAGACATGCCTATGAAGGCAAAAAAAAAAAAATTGCATTGAAAGTTTACGATGGCCGAAAGCATTTGAATGTCCAAAAATGTTCAAATCAGATGTTTAGATGTGCCCACGATTGCCAAAAAATGTCTGAATGCACCCATGCTGGCACAAAATGATTAAATCAGATGTTTATACAGGTATGTGCTTGACTTGGACAAAAACTATTGAACTGAATGTTGAAATGTTCCTGTGATGCATCTATGATTGCCAGAAACATTCGAATCAAAAGTTCAAATGTACCTATAATAGCCAAAAATTTTCAAATGAGATGTTCTTCACTGCCTTTAAGGGCCCAGAATGATTTAATGTAATATTAAAAATGTTCAGGCGATGGCCAACAATGCCAGATGCACATATGATGGTTTAAAATGATTGAATTTAATGTGGCTACATTGGCCAAAAATGTTTGCATGCACCTTTAATGGACAAAAAAAATTTCAGATCAGATGTCCAGATGTGCATATGATAGCTAAAATGATTTAATTAATGTTTAAGTGGACAAAAATGTTGAATGCACATGTGATGGTGAAAAATGACCACGTTGAGCGTTTGAATGTACTTGTGATGGGTTGCTTGCATACATATTCTGTATGAGGTCGGAAAATGTTCAAATGTATATATGATGGCCACAAATGATTGAATTGAACTTTTAAATGTGCCTTTAATGGCAATTTTGCATGCATTTATGATGGCCAAAAATAACATTCATATAATGACTGAATTACATGTTTGAATGTACCTATGATGGCCAGAAATTTTCAAATCAACTGTTCAAATGTGCAAATGTGAAATAGTTCCTTAACTGATAATTAGTCCTGCAGACCTCTGTGTTTAACATTATCATTTCGCTCTCCATTTTTGGCTCTGAAAATATGAGCACAGAAAAGCTCTTGACTCATTACAGCACAAGCCAACCTGAATGTGAAGCCCGGAGCTGATGTGAGCTCTGTAATGAGTGTGTTTGTGTCTGCAGGCCGTGTACTCTGTGTCCGTGTCTGAAGACGTGGCCATAAATAAGCAAATCCTCTGGGTCAGAGCCACAGACGCTGACGCGGGTGCAAACGCACAGATCCAGTTCTCCCTGTCCGGTTCTGGAGCAGAAGATTTCATCATACACCCACACACAGGTCTGTGAGTCGGCTTTGAAGAAACGTCCTGTTTATAGCCTTGTTGTTTCCTTACAAGTCTCTTTTTCGTTCCGTAGGCGAGCTGAAGACCGCCGCGGCGCTGGACCGTGAGAAGGTGGCGCAGTACTCTCTTGTTGCTCGTGCGACGGACAGCGGCGGTTTGTGGTGTGAGGCTGAGGTCGTGGTGGTTCTCCTGGACGTGAATGACAGTCCGCCGATGTTTAACATGCCTCATTACACCGCAAGTGTCCACGAGAACACCGCCACTAAAGCCCTGCTGACCCGAATACAAGCCATAGACCCTGATCTGGGTACGAGCGTGTCATATTGATGCATACGAGTTTTGACAGCATTGTTTTAGTTAACAGTAGACAGTAAAAGATAGTTATCTATCTATATGCAGCTTATAAAATCCAGCATGTGTTTTATTTTGCAGGTGTTAATCGTAAAGTGGTCTATTCCCTTGTCGATTCGGCTGACGGGTTCTTCTCCATTGATAAATCATCTGGGATTGTTGTTTTGGAGCGTCTGCTGGACCGCGAGGTTCAGTCTTCATATCATATAACGGTCCGTGCGTCAGATCAAGGCGTTCCCGTTCGCCTCTCTTCCCTTGCGAACATAACGATCACAGTTTTGGACATTAATGACAACCCTCCTGTGTTTGAGAGGAGGGACTATCTGGCCACGCTTCCTGAAGACGTGGCAGTGGGTACAGAAGTGGTACAGGTTTACGCTGCCAGTAAAGATATAGGCACCAACGCTGATATTTACTACAACATCCGATCCGGAAACCAACAGGGCCATTTCACCATCAACATCAACACAGGTGAGATGCATTACATCAGATTTCTATGTACACTATACAGAAATGTTCAAATGAGATGATAAATATATCATTTCGTTTGTTGTATGTTTTCGATAATGCCTAAAAAAGTTCAAACCGAACCAAAAATGTTTGAATGCACCTATGACGGCCCAAAATGATTAAATCAGATATTCCTACACGCCTATAATGGGCAAAAATGATCTAAGTGAATATTTATATGTTCCACTGAATATGTTGCTTCAGTTGTGGCCAAAAAAAAATCTAATCATATGTTTCCGTATTTTTCTGACTATACGTCGCACCTGAGTATAAGCCGCATTTATTTAGAACCAAGAACCAAGAGAAAACATTACCATCTCCAGCCGCGAGAGGGCGCTCTATGCTGCTCAGTGGTAGACTACAGGAGCACTGAGCAGCATAGAGCGCCCTCTGGCAGCTGGAGACGGTAATGTTTTCTCTTGGTTCATTTCTCTCGGTTCATGTCAAATTAATTTTGATAAATAAGTCGCACCTGACTATAAGTCGCAGGACCAGCCAAACTATGAAAAAAAGTGTGACTTATAGTCCGGAAAATACGGTTTATGCATGTAAATAATGGCTAAAAATTATTAAACTGAGTGTTTGAATGTGACCGAACATGTTTGCATGTATCCGATGTCCAAAAACGCTCAAATCAGATGTTCACACGCGGCCAAAAATGATTGGACTGAGAATTTGAAAGTGCCTACAATAACCAAACATATTTGGTTGCATGTATTTATGGCCTAAAAGAATGAACTCGGTTGCTTAAATACCAAATGAAACATCTGAATGTTCCTATAATGCTGAAATGTTCCAAAAATCTTTAAATGCAACTATGATGGACAAAATGTATCAAATCAAATATTCATGAATGAAAATTGAATTAAATATTTGAATGTGCCTGCCAGTGTCGGGGAAAGTTACTTTTAAAAATAATCCATTACAATATTTCTTTTTACATAAAAAAGTAACTCATTGCATTACTTTATAAGGAACTTTTTGGCAACCGTAAAGGCCCTTTCACACTAAAAGTGAAAAGAATAAGCCTCAGGCTGAAGGAAATGCCTCTCTCATCCCGAGGACAGGAGAGATGTCAGTGAATAAATGGGAAAACGATGTGACTTGAGTTACTTATTTTAAAAAGCAACTCATGCATTTCATTGTAAATTTCAAGGTAATGTGTTACATTACTAGTAACTAGAAAAAAGTCATCTGATTACTGGTGCCTGTAATGGCCAAACATGTTTGGATGCATATTTAATGGTCAAAAATTATTAAATTAAATATTTGAAGGTGCCTTTGATATAAGTGTAGAATATAAAAAACATTGTTATAAGTTAGTTTTATGTATATAATATGGACTCTGAGTTGTGCGATGTTTACCCTTGTGTCGCGTACAGGTGCCATCTCAGTATCTCGACCGCTAGACTTCGAGTCCTGCAAGGATTATTTCCTTACAGTGGAGGCAACTGATGGCGGGACTCCGCCCCTTAGTGCTGTTACCATGGTGAACATCAACCTGACAGACGTCAATGACAACGCCCCGGTGTTCAGCCGCGACGCCTACAGAGTGTCCATCAGCGAGGACGCTAACATTGGAGACACCGTGGTCAAGGTATCCGGTCATGAGATTCACATCAGTCCTCTTTAAGTGTCTTGTGAGAGCCATAATTTGGTGATTTGTGGTGGTTGGACAGGTGACCGCGGAAGACATGGACAGCCAAGCGAACAGTGACATCCTGTACTCGATCATCAGCGGTGACCGAGAGAACCAGTTCTTCATCGAGCCAATCACAGGCCAGATCAAAGTCAACAAGCAGCTGGATCGAGAAACGGTGAGGATGTTACCATCACGAGCGAGTCACAGAGAAATAAAGGCTTTAAATAGGACAAACACCCCACAAAGGGTTAATTTAATTAACACTAATCGGGGAACAGCCGAAGAAAAGAAGAAATCAAATCCTTCACGGCAGACATCCAAACTGGAAAGCCTTTAATAACAGATACGGAGTCATATAGTGTTTGATTTAATATGAAAGATTCTCCATGTCTTCAGTGTCACATGATACTTCAGATCGTGCTAATATGCTGATTTGCTGCTCAAATATTATCAGGTATTATTGGTGTTCAATAATTAATAACAGGTCTTAGCGTTGTCAATATTGAAAACAGCTTTTGCTGCTTAATATTTTTATTTTATTTTTATATAATCCTTTTTTTTTGGCAAAACGGATACTTTTTATTATTATTATAAAGTCTTTTGTCACATTTGATCAATTTAATGCGTTGTTGCTCAGTAAAAGTGTGCATTTCCTATCTTTGTAATATATTTTGAATGGTAGTGTATCCTAGTTTATACAAAAATATGAAGCGGGACAATTTTTTTTCATACACATATATATACACATATATATATATATATATATATATATATGTGTGTATATATATGTATATATGTGTGTGTGTGTGTGTATATATATATATTGATTTATTTATCTACAAATATAAGGTTAAAACAGGATTTATTGGACATTTTTTGTAACAATATAGATGTAAATTTTGATTTGCTGAAAAAAAAAGAATTAATTTCTTTAAAAAACTAAATTACCGAAACCAAATGTGTGTTTATTTTAAACATTTTATTTAAAGTAAATAAATAAAATAAAACGCCTGTCTTGAGTTGGCTTTAGTGGTACACAATGGTATAGAAGTCTGCAACCACTAGATGGCGCCAAAGCATTCTTAGATTACACGCAGACTCTTCTTCATACTCTCAAGTCATTAGCTTAATGAAGTCATTGTTGGCTTTAGCCTCCTGAGTCTGTACAATTATAGATAGTTAAAATGTGTCTGATTATTTCCAGGCTCTTTTGAAATAAGACTGTGATGAATGATGCAGACATACTCTTTTAACTAAATCCTCTATAAAGTCCATTAATTGTAACTAAGCTGCAAAAAATAATGATTCGTTTAGATGAATCCCTTCTGAATAGTGCTTAACATTATGAGTAGAGTTTAAAATAAAATAACTAGAACTGGCCACAGATGTCTAAAATACAGTGCTTTCAGTGAAGAGAGAAGAAAAGCAGATGAGAACTAGCACAAAGCAGAGAAACCGACAGCAAGTTACAAACCTAGAGTGTGTGTGTGTGTGTGTGTGTGTGTGTATAGAGCTTCAGATCATCTGTCAGCCTGTCATGAACTATTTATGACACAGTCAGAATGAAAGAGAGCGTATAGATGTGTGTTCGTCTCTCTTAACTTTCTACTTCCTTGTCATCTCTTATTCTATATGTTTTAAACCTCTCTCTCTGTATCTGTAGATGGCTGGTTACTCGTTGTCCATCAGAGCTCTTGACAGCGGGACGCCTGCGATGTCTTCAACCGTTCAGGTCAACATCGACATCACTGACGTCAACGACAACCCGCCCACCTTCACTCCAGCCAATCACACTGCGGTTATACAGGTGAGATTAAGAGTGACAGGTCCATCAGCCAATCACGTTCAAGTCATTCCAGCAGCTTCATGTGAGCTTCACTCATCAACAGGAGAACAAGCCTTTGGGAACAAGCATCCTACAGCTGTCCGTCATCGATAACGACGCCAGCCACAACGGTCCGCCTTTTCATTTCCAAATTCTAGCAGGAAATGAGGGGGCGTGGTTTAAACTGGATCAAGAGGGGCTGTTGACATCCAATCAGGTGTTTCGTAGGTCAGAAGGCACAGAGTATGTCATTCACGTACAGGTAAAGAGAAATGCTAGGCAAAAAAGAAGTATGTTTGAAAGTCTCTTATGCTCAGCTTGCTTCAGCCAGTCACTGTCCGCTGTTTCACCTCATAGGCCAGTGATTCGGGAAGGCCGCCCCTGTCGTCGATGGCGAGCGTGCTTGTGCGTGTGATAGAGGAGAGCGTGCACAAGCCAGTGGCGTCACCTTTACACGTGCACATCGTGACCATGGAGGACGAGTTTCCAGGAGGTGTGATCGGTCAGATCAACGCCACAGACCAGGACGCCTTTGATATTCTCACCTACGGACACACACACCAGCAGAGCAGCCTGTTCAAGGTAAACGAGTGTGTGATCCAATGCTTTCCATTTTCTCTGTGCACGCATCACATTCATATTTTATCAGATTTTTCTTCTGTCCTTCTCATGTCTTAATATAATAATATTTTCAGTCAAAGTTGGATTTATGGGCATTATGCAAAACCAAAAAAAAATTCAAAATCAAAACTGTCATAAGCTCCTTTGAAGTTCATGCATTTTTCAAATCATGAATTTAATTGTAATTCATTAAATTATTTCTCTAATTTCAAGCTTTTCAACAAACTTTTAGTAGTTTTTTTGTAGATCTTTTTACAATGAGAACTATTAATTTGTTAATTAATTTGCATACATCAAAAGTTCAGACTTTTTACTTAAATTTAAATTAATTTACAGTTAAATTAATTTGCGGTTTATATTAATAAAAAAATATATAATTTGATAATCTTTTCAAAGATTGACATACTGATTAAAAAACAGTAAAATTTTCATTGATTGAATTTAAAAAAATAATTAATAAATTAATAAAAAAATAATAATAATAAATAAAAAATACTATTATAAATAAAATAAAAAAATATTTTTCCAAGAACATGCAATTACATGTTCAGCTTCTAAAATAAATAAAAATGTTTTTTTTATTCATCAAACATGGTCAAAAACAACATTCATAGGGTGAATGTAAATATTGTGAATCTTAATAAATGTCTTACTGTGTGTGTGTTTTGATGTGTCCCTCTTTGTCTCTGTCTCAGGTGAGTCCTCGAGACGGTCGGATCATCGCTCTGAGCGGGTTGGACACGGGCCGCTACACTCTCAGCGCTACAGTAACAGACGGCCGCTTCACTGTGAACGTGCCCGTGAGCGTGCACGTGGAGCAGGCCTCGGCCGAGATGCTCCACGAGGCCGTGACCATCCGTTTCGACCGCGTCTCCCCTCACGACTTCGTGTCCCGTCACCTCCCCTCGGTCAGACGCGTCCTGTCCAGCGTGATGGCGACGCCGCGGCCCGACGCTCTGCACGTGCTCAGTGTGCAGCCGGTGGAGTCCACAGGACAGCTGGACCTGCTGGTGGCGGTGGAGACGGTGGACGGCGGTGGGTTCTACAAGGCAGCGCTGGTGACACAGAAGCTGAGCTCGGCACGCAGACAGCTGGACCAGGTTCTGAGAGTCTCAGCGGTTCTGGATAAGAACTGCTCAGGTCTGGACTGCAGAGAGGCTCAGTGTGAACAAACCATCACGCTGGACTCACACAGTCTGCTCACATACAGCTCCACCAAAACCAGCTTCGTGTCGCCCAAGTTCCACAGGAACACACGATGTGTGTGCAGCGGTGAGTGTGTGTGTGTGTGTGTGTGTGTGTGTGTGTGTGAACAAACTGTTGGCCCAGGATCATTTTAAACCAGTGGTTCTCAACTTTTTTGATTCAAAAGCCCCCGTTTTTTCAACAGTTTAGCAGATGTTTTTATTCAAAATGACTCAAAAGTGGAACACAATATCCATGCATATAGGCTACTGTATTCATGGTATTTCTGCTGTAAATACTGAATTATATATATATGTGTGTGTGTGTGTAATATTATTTTAATAGAATTGTTTATAGAAACTGTAAGTATTGATATTTAATAAACCACAAATCATTTTGTAATTCTTTAAGTTTCAACAATTATGTTAAGTGGGGGAAACAGAATGTAATTATTTTTTTATTAATAGATTATTTTTATTTATTCATAATTATTTATTAATTTCAGTAATTTTAAGTCATCCTGTGGCATTCTTGGAAGTTTTCTGTTCAGGTTTACATATTTATGAGGGTTATAATATTGATTCTCATTCAATAATAATTGTGCTTGAGTTGTGACTAAATACACAAATAAAATTCAAATAAATGTTTAAAATTTAAAAAAAATCCTATACAAAATATTCAGAGGTGCAAAAATGCACAAATGTGTTCTTCCCTTTGTCATGCTGTTGTTTAATGAACATTTTGTTTGCATTGATGTGCATAACCTACCAATGTAACCGATCAAGATTTTTCATAATTGTTACTTGAAAATAATCCTTTTGTCATTGTGTTTTTACCAAGAATTTATGTACATTTATATAAATATACTTTTTGGCCTAAATTTATGATTCTAAGGCCATTTATTTATTTATTTATTTATTTATTTATTTATTTTTAGGTCCTACATTTAGTATAATTTTAAGTTAAACCTTAACAAGTTAAGTTAAGTTAAACCTGGACAAAAAAAAATAGTCATTGTGGCCTGTAGGTTGGACGAATACTATTAATCTGTATAAATGTTGCCATGTAGGCAAGTGTTACTTTATCAATTACATGGTGCTGTTTGACTGTTCATGAACCATTAAAACATTCCCATAAAACCTTTTAATTAATATGAGGGATTCACAAAGCAGTTTCTAAACATCTCACCATATCATTGTAGCACAGTGTTAATTCTCACTGAGTCTGACCTCTATCAAAATGACAGGTGTCTGAACTTAACTGTTATTCCAGAGTGAAGCGCAGTGTGAAAAGCCCTTAATATTAATCATGCAATTACAAAATGAATCTCTTGAACATGGGTTGCATCCTTGGGCTCAAAAACAGCAGGAATAGAAACATAGTTGTCATTTAAATGAGAAAAAAAATGTACAGCACTATAAAAAGAGCCTTTTTGTGTTGCAGTAGTAATGTGTCTGTCCCTCTCTTCCTCTCAGACGGGAGTTGTTCTGCTGCGTCGGAGGTGTGTGCGGACATGAGATGTCCCGGTGACATGCAGTGTGTGGGAACGGACCGCAGCAGGGGGCCGTACGTGTGCCAGTGTCCGCAGGGCAAACTGGGAGAGTGTGCAGGTATCGTATAACCCCGTGTAAAAGCTCTTTACAGCAAGAGCCGTTTCCTTTTCAGCGACTGATGTTGTGTGTGTGTGTGTGTGTGTGTGTTGTTCAGGACACACCTCTCTGAGCTTCTCTGGGAACAGTTACATCAAGTACAGAGTGATGGATGGAGAGAGGAGCGGAGAGATGAAGTTAGCGCTCCGCATCAGAACGCTGCAGAGCAAGGGAATCATTATGTTCACGCGTGCAGATCCATGTAGTGTGCTGAAGGTATTATTATTATTATTTATTTTAACTGTTTTCTGTTTGAATATTTTCTAAAATGTAATTTATTCCTAGTGATGCAAAGTTGTATTTTCAGCATCATTACTTCAGTCTTCAGTGTCACATGATCCTTCAGAAATCATTCTGATATTCTGATTTGATGCTCAAGAGACATGTATCATTATTATTATGGAATTGTGGAAAACATTTAAAAAAATTCAGTATTCTTTGATGAATAGGAACTTCAAAAGAACAGCGTTTATTTGAAATATAAATCTTTAACTGTCACTTTTTGATCAGTTTAATGCATCCTTAATAAAAGTAATAATTTCTAATAATAATAATAATCTTATCTACCACAAACTTTTGAGCAGTGTGGTATATTTGTTTTACATTATTGAAAAAAAAAACACTTATCACGTTATATGTTTGCTTTCACAGTCTGATCTTTAATGCATCACATTTAACAGAGCGCGTCTCGTTTGACTGACAGGTTGAAGAGGGAAAGCTGTGGTTCCAGCTGGATTGCGGGAGCAGTCCCAGGAGCATCGGGATCTCCGGCCGTCCGGTCAACGACGGGAACTGGCATCACGTGGTCCTGGAGCTGCGAGGAAACTACAGCAGTCTTTCTCTAGACGACATGTACGTGGAGCGGCGCCTGGCCACCACCAAACACCGACCTCTGGGAGCAGATTTGGTTATTTATTTCGGAGCGCAGGTGTCGCCTCCGGACGCCCGTGGCTTGACGGAAAGGAAGGGTCCGGGGGTCACCAACGGCTTTCAGGGCTGTTTAGACTCTGTGGTTCTGAACGACAACGAGCTCCCGCTGCAGAACAAGCGCAGCCCGTACGCAGAGGTGGTGGGACTGACCGATCTCAAGCTGGGATGTGTTCTGTATCCGGACGCCTGTGCCGCCCAGCCCTGCCTCAACAGCGCCACCTGCGTCAGCCTGCCGTCTGGAGGTGTGTGTGTGTGTGTGTGTGCTTAACTTTTTAAGATAGTGCCCTGATTCATCTTAATGTTATTACTCCTCCTGGTTGCTTCGTTTACTCTCCAGTAATCTGCTTGTGTGATGTAATTCCTCTGGTTAACAAGCTTTGCTCAGTTTTGGCGTGAGTCAAATCAGCTCGCTTCTGTCTTCCGAGTGAAGCTGTAATTCACATCTACTGTGTCTGATGGAGACCGAATGAGCAATTATGATGATTAAATCAGCGTCGGATTTCAACATGCTCTCGAGTACATCTCATCTCATCTCATCTCATCTTCTGTTTGGCCCTTGTGTTTTCTCTCGCATTTCTTCTTGCTTTCGTCTTTCCCCTTCTCTTTCTTCATGCCATGTGTTCATCTTTTCTCTTCTCTCTCTTCATGTCAACTTTCTGGTTCTTCTCCTCTTGGCTTGGTCTCTTGTTTTCCTTCTCTTGTCATCTCTTCTGCCTGACTGGAGTCGTCTCTCTCTCTCTCTCTCTCTCTTTCACTCGTTCAGTGGCTTTGATGAACGGAGCAGTGCGTTGTGGGTAGTTTTCTCTGTAAAGGTCGTTTGGGAGGAGTGTCTGGCAGACGTATATGTTTGTTTTTGTGGGGAGGCCTGATAAAGCCAGCGCTTTGTTTACTTGCTGACATTTTCCACGCGACTTCCCACCAGCGTGCGTGTGTGTGTGTGTGTGTGTCTGCACGATTGTTTTGCATTTCATGAACTAACCGTCTCTCTCTCGTGTCTCTCAGGTTACTCGTGCAGTTGCAGCGCTCTGTACACCGGAGGACGCTGTGAGACCGAGATCAGCGTGTGTACGCCGAGCCCGTGTCAGAACGGCGGTGTGTGTAAACCCATCGGAAACGCATTCGTCTGCAGCTGCAAGAGAGGATACACCGGCGCAACGTCAGTTCTACGCCATTTCAGCTACTTTGGTCTTAGCTATTCAGTTTTTGATCCCAAAACATCCCACATGATGTTTTAAAGAATTTAGACATTTCTATACTAGATGTGTCCCTGGACTTCAAAACCAGTCATAAGGGTCAATTTCTCGAAATACATCATCTAAAAGCTGAATAAATCATCTTTCCATTGATGTATGGTTTATTAGGATCGGACAATATTTGGTTGAGATACAACTATTTGAAAATCTGGAATCTGAGGGTGCAAAAAAATCTATATAATGAGAAAATCGCCTTTAAAGTTGTCCAAAATAAGTTCTAAGCAATGATGTTCTTTTTTTTTATCACGTTTTGATACATTTTCAGTAGGAAATTTACAAAATATCTTCATGGAACATGATCTTTATTTAATATCCTAATGATTTCTGGCATAAAAGAAAAATCTATACTTTTGACCCGTGCAATGTTTTTTGGCGACTTAAGACTGGTTTTGTGCTCCAGGCTCACATATGTAAAAAAAAAAAAAAACATTTTCTTTTATGTGAATTGTTTAAAAAATATTAATAGTATTACATATGATAATAATAATAATAATAATAATAATAATAATAATAAATATATATTTATAAATACATATATATATATATATATATATATATATATATATATATATATATATATATATATATATATATATATATATATATTTGTGTTATATTCCTATAAAATATTATATAGAGAGAATATGCGCTTATAAACATTTTTATTTTGAATAAATGTAATATTTAATATTTTTTAAATATAAATATATATTATTTAATAGTTGTAGCATAGATCAATTTTAAATTATTTATTTTGAACTTGTTGTTAATAATAACTTTTGTTATATATGTATCATATATTACCAAGTCTATACTCTATCTCTCTCACTCTCTATATAGATAGATAAACAGATATATAGATGGGTAATGTTTTTATACAAACATTTTTTTAAATAATTGATTGTAAAATTGTAATGTTAGTTGCAAAATAAGGTATATGTATATTTAAATGTATAATAATGTTCATAATTTTAGGGTATATTAATATAACATTATTCAATGTAACTATAGAAATAATAATAATTAGTATTATTATATGTTATATCTTATTATATAATAATAAAATATTATAATAGATCATTGTATTATTTTAATATTTCATATATTAACAGGTCGATATTCTCTCTTTCTCTCTCTACACACACACACACAAATATATATATAGATATAGATAGAGAGAGAGAGAGAGAGAGAGTAAACAAGCATCCAATTATAGCGTGATTTTCTTTTGTGTGTAGTTGTACACAATGACGCTGTGTGTGTTTGATGTGTGTAGTCTGTTAGATAGATGAACTTCAACTTTACAAAGTCAAGAGCTGCTTACAGAATTTAATAACCAGCATATGTTTCAATATAAAACATGTTCACGAGTCTGTTAGTGTTGGCAGCACACCGTAAAAAACTGGCACAGGCTTAACACTGACTTGCTTGCCATGTTTGCATACATATTCATACATGCATGTCCTCCCTGTATAATTGTATACAGTCGGTGTTGTCCTCTCTGAAGGGAACTGTAGCTCTATCTGTGGCCACTAGATGGAGGCATCAATCTGTCTTCATCTGAGCAGTGCTGGTCTTGTTTCAAGCCTCTCTCTGTATGGAGGAGATTATACTGCTGCAGTCTCTCTTGGCTTATGCTAATGTAGTTCATTACAGACGACAGACACTTTTATTCGCTCTTTTAGCAGTGCTGAAGCAGATACACACAGACAGCAGAACACTTTTTTATTTTATTTATATTTACAGGGCCTTTCATGCACCTTCAGCGTCTCACACACACACACACACACTTGCTTCACAAGACATATATGGCCTCATTGAAGACAACATTAAATAAACATTTGTCATCCATTATGAGGCATATCATATTATATTGTGTTATTTAAGTGATATATATATATATGAAAAGTAAATATTACGTAAAATGTGAAATTAGAATTTAATTTATTATTTCAGTTATTTCAGCTTATTTTATTTCAACATTTCATGTCTTTGTTTGGTTACTAAAATAACAAAAACTAATAATAAATAAACTAAATAAATAAAAACAAAACCTAATAATAAAAATAAATAAAAACTATATAGACAAATAAACAACAATACAAATGACGTGCACAAAACAAAATGACTAAAACATGACAAAAAGTTTAACGTGAAAACAGAAAATATAAAAATTAAATTAAATGCTAAATCCAATAGTAGTATATCAGTTATACTAATATACGTATATATGTATATGTGTGTGTGTGTGTATACAAAATTTAATTATATATTAAATATAAAAATATATAAATAGTTATTTTAATTTTATTGTATTAATATCATTTTTTTCTCATCTGTGTAGCATTGGTTGCCTCTAAACTTGTTTATGAAGCAGTGAAATTTTGATTAAAGTTTTATGAAAAAGCCCAGCAATATTTATTACGGGAGTAAACAAAATCACAATTGATTTTACTTTGTCTTTAATGACATTAGCTTCCAAAAATGGCTGAAAAAAAATCTTTGTCCTCCTAACCAGCTGTGACAGTTCGCTTGGTTTACATGAAATCTCACAGCTCCAAAATCCTTCTCCAGATTTATAATAAAAATATCTTCTGATTGGCTGTTATTGTGTGGTGTCGCCCCGCATTAACCCTTTCACTATCGATTACTTTAGGCTGTAAATGTATCCCATCATGCCTGCTCTCAGACACAATGTCAGGTTTTTGTGCTGAATCCCAGTAAACTGATGCAGTAAAACTGTTTATTTCTCCTCTGCAGCTGTGAAGAGGACGTGAACGAGTGTGAACGCGAGCTGTGTGAGAACGGCGGCGTGTGCGTCAACACTTTCGGCTCGTTCTACTGTAACTGCACGCCGGGTTTCGTGGGAAGCACTTGTTCTGTTCGTCCCGTGGTTGTTCCGAATATGCAGGCTGGCCACACCTACGTTGGGAAGGAGGAGCTTATCGGGATCGCCGTCGTGCTCTTCCTCATCCTCACCCTCATCCTCCTTTTCATCGCCTTCCGGAAGAAGGTATTCCAGAAGAGCTATTCCCGGAATAATCTTTCCATGGTTCAGGATCCGGCTACGGCTGCCCTGCTGCACAAAGCCAACGGTGGGCACTATCCACCGCTACGCTGCGCCATCGGAGAGCCAATCAGCTTGTACATGGAAGGAAGTCTTTCGGGTCCTCCTCAGGTCCCCGTCAGGCCGATGGCATACACGCCGTGTTTTCCCGGAGACACTCGGGGAACCCTGGAGAGACGGCCAGGTGACGGCCGAGTCATGGAGCTGACGGAAATGAGCACTTTCCATCCATCGGAGTCGCCGCGGATTCTGGGCGGGACCAACCGGAGGGGCGTGGTCGTGTGCAGCGTGGCGCCAAATCTGCCGCCTGTTTCTCCGTGCCGGTCTGACTGTGATTCCCTACGGAAGAGTCCCTGGGAAGAGGAGGGTGAGACATTTATCTGTAATATCTGTGTTGTGTTTGTGTGAGTTTCGAGATATTGGAGCGGATTGCTGTTTCTTTAATCGCTCCGCTCCGAATCCACTCCAGGATTTCTGTTTGCAGCTAGAGCACAGCTTAAAGAAATCTCACTCCGGTTTCACTCCAGAGCAGATTTTACACCCAGTTACTGCTCCACACATTTATAAATATAATTTGAATATACCATATGAATGTAGTATTAATAGTAGACGAACACTAGTAATTGTGCATGTGCATGTGTATAATTTGAAATTATATAACTAATATAACTAATAAAGTCAATAACTAATTATAACTAATAAAGTCAATGTCATTCGCATCAAATAATAAACATCAAATCATTAATTTGGTATAATTTGGCATTTTCTCTCTAGTACTATTTCCCAAATTCTATTATTATTAAAAAACAATTACATATTTACCAATGTTATATTAATGCCATATATGATTGTAATATAAATAGCAGAAATTATAAATAAAATAGTAATATTGCACGTATAAACAAACTCTTAATTTTGCAGGGATTTTTATCCATTAAAAAAAGAACTCGAATCAAGATTAAAATAATTTATCATTAATATTGTTGTTGCTATTGCTCAGTTGATTATTACTAATATTCATGCAACATTTTGTATATTTAATTTTTAAATATACTAACTTTATGTAAACTTTTTTCCATTAGAAAAGAAATTTGAAATATAATTTTATTTTCATATATAAAATTTGTTTAATATTAATAGCTGAAAAAAGCTAGTAAGGTTGCATATGTGCTTGTGCATTAATTTTGCATATATCCATAAAAATACAAAAAAGTACCCCAAATTAAGAATAGTCAAAGAAAAATTACTATAATTATTATTCCAAATTGCTCATTCATCCATCATTAATTTTTAACTAGACATTATATTTCCCAATTAATATTTCCCAAATTTTCATCTTCTTTTATTCCCACTGTTAAAAGTCTATTTCGAATAGTGTGTGAATTATTGCTGACATCAGATGCAGATGTTGAAGTGTATAGTGGTTGTGATGGAGTGCTTTGGGAGCGATCTCAGCCAGAATGTGCTGACCCTCTGATTAAAAAAAGAAACTGTTTCTTGCTTCAGGCAAAATCATGCAACTCCTCTCTGCGTCGCTCACATACTCTGGTGTGTTTGCACAAATATGTTTATGCATGTTTGTGTTTGCCAGTATCAATTTATCAGACGGCTTTGATCAGTTCATGCCCGCCAACTGTGAAATCCATCTTTCCCTTAACATGTTTTATTTAAATGTCGCATTTAACTTCATTTAACCTCATGCAACTCAGAGATTGGCTGAGATCACTGCCGTTTCTCACACACACACACACACACACACTTGCTTGTATCTCAGTAACCCTCCTGAGGTGTTTTGGCATGCACATTTTGATATTCAGACTCTTAATGAACCTTACGCCAACACAAGCAACTTCACAGCATTCAAACTGTATGGCGATGTATCAATGGTAAAGCGACCTATGACTGTTTTCAGCTCAGAAACGCGACCTGCTGCCAGATTTCACGTTATCAGTGTATGCAGTGGCACTTTTATCTTCTAAAACTCAGCTCTGTTTCCTGCTGTGACAGTTTAGGCAGAAGCGCACAGGATCTGGGGGAAAGCTTATATTTGTTGAGACTGTTTCCATCTGCAGCTTCCCACTAGCTAAGTTCATTTTTATGGTGTTTTCTGTAAATCAAATCAAAATGCATTTACATATGAGGGTTACAGAACCGATTCTGCAGGTAGAAACTGCTTTTTGTAAACCGAAGTCACTTCATCTGAAAATGACCTGGAAATAGATTTATAATTCTATAAACAGGCCCCTGCAGAATCAACAGGACTGTCATTAATGTTCTACACATCCCTTGCTTATCCATTTATATAATGTTTTAGAACTTTACTTTGCTATCTGGATTTAATTTAATCTGCTACCAATAAGAGTAGTATTTCTAGATCTGATTAATCAGTTTTACCCTGTTTAAATCCAGTCTACAAAATCCACAGCACTGCGATTGTGGGAAAAGACCTATCTTAACAGATCTGTGTGTGTGCGCGTGCGTGCGTGCGTGTGTGTGTGCATGTGTATTTTATTCTGTTTGATTAAGGTGGGTTTTTTTATGTTTTTTTAGGATTCATATTGAACCCTGTGTCTGCCATGGGAATTAAAAAAAAGTTTTCTGCATTTTTTTTTTATACAGATCAGTAGAAAGTAAAAGTAGAAATAAACCTTTAATTGCGAGATCTAAACTCAGAATTGCAAGATGTAAACTGTAAAAAAATAAAAATAAAAAAAAGTCAGAATTCTGAGTTTGTATCTGGCAATTCTGAAAATTTGAAATTCCAAAAGAAAAAAAAAAAAGAGATCAAATGTCACAATTATAATTTCACATGGCAGAAACAGGCTTCCATTTTTCATTCATTGTTTCTTTTTTTTAAACATTCTTTTCATTTATGTGTTCTATGTTGCTTTTGTGTGTGTGTGTGTGTGTGTGTTGTTTTTCATTTGTTTTCATGTTTTTCTTATCCAAGATGTATTTCGGAATATTTCTCTGAATCTGAGATAAGGCTCGTTACTCTACAGTTGATTGACAGTGAATCTGTGAATCTCAGAATCTCTTCTGTTTCTGGAAAAGAACTTTATTAGAAAAGAACCCAACTTTTATCTCCGCTAAAGGAACTATTAAAGGCAGGGTTGGTGATTTGGTTAAAAAAAATTGTGTTCTTCTGGTTCAAAGTCTCTTCTCATCCTGATAGCAATCACTAAGTTAAGTGGTCTAAATATAGTTATATGCATTTATATCATCAAGGTGTAGGGCAATAACATGTTTGTCCAATCAAAATGTCCTGCATGCATGTCCTGCGTATGAATTTGCATCTCTGTGCACCCGGTTTAATTTATTCCTGTGATGCAATGCTGAATTTTTTAGCAGCCATCACTCCAGTTTTCTCTGATTTTTCTTCAGGATTTATCAAAATAGAAACCTTTGGTAAAAAAAAAAAATTCATGTATGTCCTTGCACTTTTCATCAGTTGTGTCTTAGCTAGATAAAATTATTAATAAAAACAAAATGTTTTTTTTTACTGACCTCAACCCTTTGCATTGACTCTCATTGTAGCAGCCTGGGATCTTAAACGTGACTATTTTCTCAATGACATCTGTTGCTGTTTTTGTGAAAACATTTCCCTTAAGACTCAATATACTGTTAATCCTCACATCAATAAATACTGAGAGGAGAGCAGTTATGAAAGTATGAATATGGGTCCATTTAGTGGAGAAACTGATGGAAAAAGCCATTTTTACTCTGCTATTAAACTCTCCCTCATCTGAATCCTCCAAGGCTGTTTACCAGCTATAATTTCTTCATTTTTCACTTTCTTGTGGTTTGTTGTGTCCTCTGTTCAAACCCTCTTAGGTCTTAAACATCTCCACCTGCGAGACGGTTACATGCAGCTATTCTGTGTCAACATTAGAGGAAAGATCAAAGGAAAAATGTCTGGGAAAAGAAAGAAATGAAAAGGCAGACATCAGAGAGAGCACTTCTTGGATACAGAATAGTGTAGAGATTGTGTTAACTGTAAGTTCGGCTGTGATTGGTTGACGTCCTGATCTTTGTGTTTAGGTAAAGTGGATTTGCTGGAAGAAGTCACATGTTTCTCTGGCAGTAACAAGGGCAGCAACTCCGAGGTCCAGTCGCTGAGCTCCTTTCAGTCTGATTCCTGTGATGATAACGGTAAGCCCAGTGTGTGTGTGTGTGTGTGTGTTTACTGTTGCTCCTGCTCATCGTGAAAGGATAAAACAACATGCATCTTTCCTCAGGATTCTTCATTCACTCATCCTCATTGGCAATTTCAAAATTTCATCGGTTTGTCTCTACTAATCATTCTGCAATTATTCTTTAATTGATATATTTACATTTTAAAATGTGACGTTGTGACTTTAATTTACTCTCATCTAGTAATTTTGTGAAAAGACTTGAATGCTGCGTGTGTGTGTGTGTGCGTGCGTGCGTGCGTATGCGTGTGTGTTGATCACATCATCACCATCTCTTCTCGGATTGGCTGGAATGATGTCACGCTTGCCTTTCATTGGTCACAGCTAAATTCATCAACAGCCAATCAGGCCACAGAAGCTTCTGCAGTGGACCACCAGTGTTACGGATATTGTGGAGTTGATTTCTCTGTTTGATTGGTCTGCGGCTCAGTTTGGTTCTTGTGCGTGCGTGTGTGTGTGAGCGTGTGTGAACGTTTCTGACCGGTCTTCATTGCTTTCTCTTTCCAAGCTTCCATAGTGACGGTAATTCGGCTGGTCAATGATGCAGTCGACACGATTGAGAATGAAGGTACTCTTTCCCACCGCTGGACTCTGAAGCATCTTCCTTAAAAGAGCTTGAAGACTCATGCACAAACCTTTTAACACACAGCTGAAAAACACTCTTTCTCTCTCTCTCTTTTCTTTTGTTTAGACACATACACATTTACTTAGAAGTGTACATATGGACCGTAGACTTTAATTAGTCTCTCAATTAAATAATTAATCAAATTGTATGCAAATTATATATTTGAAGTATTCATGATTTATTGCATATCAATATTTCATACAAAAAGCCCTCAAGTAAAGATAATTAAAATTAAATTTTATGTCCATTTCACTTTAATATGTATTTCTTATATATATGGAATAAAAATTAAAGATAAAAAAAAATGTAAATTTACATTTTATATTTTTAATACAAAGATTGTTATGATTGCTAACCCTGTCCCTTAAAATAAGACTTTTTTGTACTTTTAGTCTGCAGTCATTCTAATTTTATTGTTTATTATTTTTATTGCTATATTGTTTTTTCAGTCGAGTGCATTCTCAAAGGAAAAGATTTTGTCAGATTTAGCTTTGTTCTTCTCATTTTTTCCCCAAACTATAGTTAAGTACACTACAAAGTAACTTTACATTATTAAATACTAAGTGTGTGTGTGTGTGTGTGTGTGTGTGTGTGTGTGACAGCATTACTCATGAGAAGAAACATCACCCCAGTCAGAAAGATGATCCAGCAAACACACACGAGTCCCTTCTCAAATAATTCAGCTGACAAACACTCACCCCAGATCATGTTTTACCCAGAACGGAAAGAGCACAAATCTTGCAAACACACACGTTTGAAGCTGTTTAAAAAAAAGCTTTTCAAGTGTATCTTCAAAGCTAGACATGCTAAAGTAATGTAGGCTGATGAGCTTGTCTGAGCTTTTCCACTTTGATTTAGAGATTGTAAATATCACAAACTTCTGAATCTTGAAACTAGCTCATGCTGAGACATCTCTAAACTAGTTCATATTTACATATCATTCTTTCATGTTGTCAGACTGCTCTTGTATATTCATTAAGATTTTTCTTTTATTATTGGTGGACACAAAGATCTGTTAGCATTAGCATTCTCATACTGCTCATTTCCTGAGGTGTAATTTGCAGTATTATTTAGTGTATACTGTTATAGTATTGATTAATATTTTTAATTATTTATTTACTTAATTTATTGATTGGTTTTAATTGTAGTTTTTGTAATTTGTAATTTTATTTTTATTATTACTATTTTTACATTTATATATTCAGTTTTTATAATTTTAGTACTTTAAAAGTTTTTTTATTATTTGACATGTAATATTTATTGTATATTTATTTTATGTCCTTTTATGAGTTTTTACATTTTCTTATAGTTTTAGTTCACAGTAACAACACTGCTTTAAAGTGGACAAAAATACTTATAGCACCTTTAAAACCAGCTCACAATGACATATTATACACTGATGAAACTATTTTTAGCATAAACTATTTTTATGTATAAGCTTATGCAGTAATTTTCATAATTTCCCTAATAAACTAGTTACTGCAGTTATTGCTACTTAAAAAAGATTTTATTTAATAGTAACAATAAACCACATAAGCAGCATTTTTATATATTTCTGTGTAGCTTTATATTTATTTTAGTTTACGTAATCCAAGCTAATGAAACCATGTTTAATTTTTAGTTTTAGTAGTTTTGTGCTTTTGTAGTTATTTGTTTTATTATTTCCTCATAGCTTTAATTTATATTTATTTTATTTTTTTAGTAATTTAAGCAAAAATAAATCATGTTTTATTTTTTAGTTTAAGTAATTTGATGTGTTTTTGTCATTGTAGGTTGCAATTTTTTTGTATTTCTATGTAGCTATAAATGTAGCTATAATTTATATTTTAGATTTAGTAAATTTTAGCAATTCAAGCTAAAAAGAAATCGTTTAAATTTTAGCTTTAGTAATTTTTTAGTTTGGTGCTTTTGCGGTTATTTTATTTATTATTCTTTATTATATTGCTTTATTATTTGTGTAATTTATATTTATAAAATCTTTAGTCATTTAAACTGAAATAATTTTTTTAGGTGTGCTTTTGTCATTGTAGTTTGCTATTTCCATTTAACTTTAATTTATATTTTAGATTTAGTAATTTTAGTCAGTTCAAACCCCAACTAATTTTAAGCTTAAGTTTTAGTAATTTTGTTATATGCTTTTGTAATTGTTAGTTACTTTAATATTTCTGTATAGCTTTAATGACTTATTAATTAAATAAAGGAACCATGTTACATTTTTGTTAGGGATGCATCAGTATATCACAAAGCACACAGAAAATAAAAATGGTATTGTTTTTTCACTGAGATAAATGTCAAGTTTGATTTCAAAAACATATCTACATGCATGATTGAGTGCATTTGAATATGGCATTTGTACACAAACACGCGGTTAGGATGGGTTTACTGCTGACCCACAAATCTGTCTCTTTCTCTTTCTCTTTCCCTGTCTTCCTGCTTCTTTTCTGCCTGCCAGTGTCCGTTATGGATCAAGGTCAAAACTTCAACAGAGGTGATTCACGTTCTCTCTCCTGCTTTGTTCAGCTAATTCTCCCAGAGTTCTTGCCCTCCTTCCTATTCAGACTTTGTTCTCTGTCTATTCCTCCCTCTCTCGCTCTCCCTTTCCGTATTGCTGACAAACTGAGCTACTGCATTCTGGGAAATGTCACATCATCCAGCAGCTAGATGCTCTTGGTCGACACACACACACACACACACACACACACACACATCAGAGTACCTGCAGTCCTCCGTCACCCTTTTCCTCTCTTTCTCGTCTGTCTCTTCCCCCGCAGTGCTTCCATTGCTGACTTTGTGTTTTTCTTTTGTTTGATATTGATGTTTTCTGATAGTGAGGTTTAGGCCGTGTGTGTACAGTGTGTGTGTTTGTGTGTGTGTGTGCGTCCCTGCGCTTCTGTGTTTTCATGCATCGCTGCATGCAATCCTCACACTTGTGTTTATTTGCTGAATGCATTTCGCTTGTGTCAACAATGCGTCACTGACCTCTGAACCTTGACCTCTTGTCCTGGCTGTGTCTTCGGTCACCTCACAGGCATGTCCACTCACTACAGCAAGACCTGCATGTGGAGATGTTCACTGTAATGTTTATGCCCAAAATACCCAAATGGATCACGAATGAGCAACCAAGACTCGTTTGAAAAACGTGCCTGTGGCGACATTTCTGAAAATTAAATTAGTTGCTTCCTGCAGTTTCCAAAACATTTTTAAAATGAAATATCCAGGGAGTGACACTAAAATCATGTTCACTTTCATCCAAAACACATGTGACATGGTAAACACATGAATATGGTAATGTTTTATTATGTTGGTTGTTGGATGAAATGCTTGGTTATATTAGAATCAAGGTACTTTTATAGTTTTTATAAATATTTAGAAATTATTTTCAGTAATTAAATTTTATATTTAAATTTTTATTGAGTTTTATTCATTTTGCTTTGTGTTTATTTTGTATTCATTGATTAAGTTTTATTTCAGTTTTAGTTATATTAGCATAGAATTTAATTTCAAACTAAATGATATATAAATATATATATATATATTTGCCAAGGCAAAATTTCTAATCTTCATTTAGTTTCAAATGTATAAAGTATATTAAAAAATCCTTATTAGTGGCATAAACATAACCGATAGTGTTTACAAAACCAAACATGAGATAAAAATGCATTTACATCACAACAGTGCCATTTTAGCTTACTTTACTCAGAGGCACAATGATTTACCAGGTGTGCTACTGAGCAAGTTTACTACATCAGAAATACCATACCATATGTAGCTATTTATGTTATGCATGAAACATGAAAATAAATTGCACTGGAAAACAGTGGTGTGGAATTTACTTTGAAACCATTTTCACTCCGAAATATCTAGTAAATTTCACAAATAATTTAAAAGAAACTGCAATTAACATTGGATAAAACATAAAAAATGTAAGTAGAAAGACTAAAAAAACAAATATAATACTATATATATATATATATATAGTAGCTTGCACATTGTGGCTGCATTGGATCGAAATATAATATAAGCTAGAAAAATTCAAGTTTGCATAATCACAAAAAAATTTGTAATCTGACATGTAATCATAATTTTTGTGTTAATTTAAAAGGTTGTTGGTGTTTTACCAGCACTAGTGCTCATTTCTGCTGGAAACAGTATAAGTACATATAATTTATTTTTTGGAGTTTCGGAAAGCTTTAATTAGAGGCACATTTTTCCCATGAGCTTAGGTTGCGAATGGGACGCACTACAGTCTCAACAAATGCACCATTTGGGACAGGGCTGATGTCTAACCTGTTAAACCTCCCTTCAGAATGACCAGGCATGCATCCCTACATGATTGCGTACCTACCGAAGGATCCCCTTAGTTGTTTGCCCACTCGATGTTTACTAACTTCCTGTTTCCTGTTTCTCCAGCATACCACTGGGACACTTCTGATTGGCTGCCGAGTACACGCCTGCCTGACATCCAGGAAGTCCCCACCTATGAGACAGGCGAAGTGGGCGTGGCCTTAGAATCCGACTATTACCTCGGTGGATTCGATATTGACAGCGACTACTCACCGCCTCAGGAAGAGGAGTTCATGTCCCAGGACCAGCTGCCCCCGCCCCTTCCCACAGAGGAATATGACACCTCACCCGCCAATCAACCCGTGTCCAGAGAGAGCACTCTGAGCGGGGACCGCAAGCCCCGCCCACACTTCCACCCCAGCCAATACCTGCCTCCCCATCAGCTGCCACTCGGCTGTACGGGGGAGGAGTTTAGCACTTTTACAGGCAGGGAGGAGCGCCTGTCCGTCAACGCCTCCTCTGCCTCTGATGTTTCCTACGTGCCATGCGGGTTCGAAGACTCTGAGACAGGAGGAAGTTTGGATAGTTTGGAAGACGCGCATATACACCCACATACACTGCAAACTGAGGTCTGATATGCCACCAGGAACTAAAGACGCAGTTAGTGATGTTAACAGGATGTGTTGTCCCACGTAAAAGACACTAAACTCTTGCGTCTGTCAGATGCAGCAGATTCAGTCTGAGGATTGCTGACGCCGCAGACAGACTCTTAGCGCTGCCCTGCATGAGCAGCTGAAATATAAAAGCACAGGAAGTGTCTGGAAGTGATGTCATGGGTGGAGCCCATACAATTAAAGCAACAAGAAGCGTCATAGCGAACGGAGACCAATGATCTGTAGACGTGTTTTCAGAAATCACCTGGTGCATTTCATTGTTCCTCCCAGTTCCTGATTTGATGGTGCTCCGCTTTGAGTGTTTGAAATCTGGATCTGTTATAAAACCTAGTGAGCTGCCTACCTAGACGGTATCATGCTGCCTTTTAAGATACCAATTGTAAGTGTAATTGTATTTTTATTTGGAATTTCACAAAATAAAATCCTTTCCAATATTTTTTTTAAAAATGATTCATGCAAAAACAAAACTTGTAATTACTTAAAGTACAATAAACAAAATCCTAATAGTAATAGCCAACCAAAATTAAACTTGGAAATTAATGAAAATATTTATTCTTAAAACATTTTTAATACAAAACCATAGTTTTGTTCAAATACACAAATTGTTCATGCAAAAATAAAACTTATAATTACATACAGTAAAGAATGAAAATAAATAATATACTAATAGTAATACCAAACCAATATTAAAATTTGGTAATTAATAAAAAATGCAGGGTAAAAAAGGTAGCATGGCACATATGCATCCTTGAATTCATTGTAAAAAAAAATATTCTATAAATAGATTTCATTCAGTACTGGAAAATATCAATAAAAGTTGTTAAATATAATTTCCAAATTACTAAATTACGCAATATCTCTGTGTTTTTTTTTATATTTGTATTTGTATTGTTAGCATCAAACTCTACTGAAGTCAATTGTGACTCAAGACTCTAATAATACAACTAAACCTGCTTTAGCGGGTTTGCTGGTCTTAGCTGGTTTAAACTGGTTTAACTGTTCTCCTAGCAAGCATATGTTTTGCTAATGTTTCCAAAATGTCCAAACCCCCTCTATAACCATCAAAAACATCCAGCTTGGCCTCCTTGGCTGGTTACAGCAGGGGTGCGCTTTGCATCAAACTGGGCAGCTGAGGTGATTTCTTTGTAGATTGTTCCAAATCACTCACTTATGAGGGTCCATTTCAGTTTGGATGCCACCTTAGAAGGCAGCTCATTAGGTTTGAGAACAGATCTGGTCTGTGTGCACAGGTGGATATGAATATGAAACAGTTTTCTATAAACAGTCAAAAAAGCACATTAGTTTGCTGTATCTTCCCAAAATTTAGTTTTAGTGTTTATATATATATGTATATGTATAAATGCATTGATTTTTTTTGCACTAAAACAATAATGTTCAGATTTACAATGGCCCTGTCTAAAATAATCCTGTCATGTCACATTTAAGGCCTTGGATTGGCAGTCGAGTTATCTTCTGTGTGAAGCATTAGTCGGATCCTGAATAGCACTATGTTTCAAGCCGATCATTTTAGATGAGTGTTTTAAAGGAACGTAACTTCTGTAATTTATGTCTCCCCTTTTTTGCCTCGTGAAAAAATCACGATTACATATCAGAAAGCCATAAGCAGAAGATCGTCTATTACGTTTGTGTGTTCCCAGGTACTTACAATGCAAGAATGACACATGCCTGTAGCATGCGGTCCAAAAACCTCCTTCGGTTCAGAACCGACCCAAATCAGAGAAAGGAGCGGAGTGAGAGAGCGAAGCAATAACGGCGAGTCAGAAAGAGGGAAACGCTGAGAAGTCCTGAAACAGAATACTGAATACAAGAAATGTAAAGAAAGTGAAAATCAATAAAACATAAATCAAAATGAGAACAAGGGAGAAGGAAAGAGAGAGAGAGAGGCGTGTGACTGTGGACCAACTTCAGCTCGGAAAGGCGTTTTGGCCTGAAGGGAGCAGGATTGAGACGTTTGGCAGAGTTTGCACTGTCATTTTGAATGCCATTGGGCAGATTGTTTTTTGTAAAAGCTGTAATTTTGACGTCAGTTGTTGTACAGTGTATATAAGTCGTTCAGATGCAGATTTTGTAGATATTGAACTGCAATCATGGAAGGGTTTGTGCATCCTGTGAGCATTTGGAGAGGGTGAAATGGACAAACACAAACTCACGTACTTTTCCTGACATTTTTAACCGATGTGCGCATCTTTTTTTGCAACTGTTTTTCACCACTTTTTACTTTTTCACAATATCAGTTTCTCCACCCATCCTTTTAAATTGTGTTTTTATTTCTATTTCACAGTGTTTATATTATAGAAAAGGGAATTACTCTGCTCCTGATGGATTCCTGCAGGGGGTTTATTTTTATTAATGATTTAATTTCGCCTTTGATTCATATTGTTCTTTTGACTGTGTAAAACAGTATTAAAACATGCTTGTTATACGTGTAAACATGCTTTATTCAGTCCTGTTTTATTTATTATTAGTATTATTATTATTAGTGTGTTTGGGTTTTTATTAATGCCAAGAATTGATCAAAGAAAAACCATATATTTATCAAACTCATTATCACTTCAAAGTTTGTGAGTGATTTTGTTGAAAGGCAACATGAAATAAAAATTAGTTGATCTTCGTTATCATTACTTTATAAAAGTAAAACTGTTTGTGTTAGCTCACGTCCATTAAATAATATAAACAGACACAAGGTTTAATTAGTTGAGATTAATAAATGCTTTACAATTATTTTTCGTAGTTTAGTTGTTAACAAATGGAAGCTTTCTTTGAAGTATTACCAAAATTATTCTTAAAAATTACATAAACAGTAATACTTTGCAATGAGGTCCTATTAGTTAAAGTTAGTTAACTAACAATTATAATTTACATTTATTGATCGTTGTTAACATTAGTAAAAATAAATATATATATATTAATGTATAGTTCATGTTAGTTCAGGTCCAGATTGCAATCTAAAATAAAAATTTAATATTAATGCTTCAGAAGTATGATTCATTGTTCCTGTTAACTAACGTAATTAATATTAAATGTTAAAGCCCTTTTTATGATCTAGTCTAATTCTATAAAATTAAATCCTGCCTTACGTTATTTTCATCTGAATATGGAAATGCTTCCTGTTATGGACGATATAAATGTTTCATGTTGTCTTAACACCTAAAAGCATTACAAATGCCATACGTTGTGTGATAATTCCTATGTTTGACCAGAACACACATTATTAAAAAATCTTGTTTTGAAGATTAACACTTACCTGGCGAGCGCAATAACTCCACATCAGATGTTTACAATTGGTGTGTGTATTATAAGAGTTCGGGATCGATAGTTACTCATCAGAGTCTTTGCAGAAGCGAGGAGAACGTATGCGGTTTGCTATTTAATCAGGTCTGTGTAAGTGTGTGTGTGTGGTTGGAGTGTAATCAGACTCTCACTTTCAGAGCTTCAGAGGCTCATTATCTTCTCCAGCACTGTGGCTTTTGGACTGGACATGGTGCTTAGATTTCTTGTCCTCAAATCAATTTTTTTTTTTTTTTACTTTTAAGGGCCTATCCAGCTGAACTGATGTGCATGTCCTCTCTGATCACGATGGGCTTCTACTGAGAAAACTTCCAGATTAAACATGGTGGACGGCGGACATAGATCGGTGCACAACTTCATGATTACTGCTCTATTTTGATGACGAGAGAGGTTCAATTCTGTTCCAAAATTAGCAGCTAAGAAAACAGAAATTTATTAAGCATTGTTGGGTCATGAAGCAAGCAGAGTCATGGAAAGTCATGGAAAATGTAATAATAATTATAAATACTGTAGTTCATCAGATGGCCAGATTTGCTCACAAGCAATAGCGAAGATCAATTAGTAAGTGAATAGTTAATTTACTAAGGACAGAAAAGATGTAGATGAGTTTATTGCACAGAAATGGATGCTCTGCAGTGAATGGGTGCCGTCAGAATGAGAGTCCAAACAGCTGATAAAAATATCCTAGTAATCCACACCAGTCCATCAATTAACATCCTGTAAAATAAAATCCTGCCTGTTTGTAAGAAACAAATTCATCATTAGGGGTTTTGACTTTAATACCATCAATTAAAAACATCCTTCCCTTCTTTTCTCACATCAGATCCACTCACATATTTGTTTAGTGCTGCTTTTAACTGTTTTTGTTCATAAATGGTGCTAGATCTGTGCACATTTCTAAAGCTAAACATAAAAAATAAAAAAAATTATAAAATAAATAAACCTTAAATTAAATAATTGTTATATAAAGCATGAAATGACTGAACTTTAAAAAGAAAATAAAAGTTAACTAAATTTTAAAGGGCTCATATGATGCTTTTTTAAATATAATTATTTTTTGTATTTGGTGTAACAGAATATATTGACATGCTTTAATTTTCAAAAAACACATTATTTTTCAAATATTGTACATTATTGTAGGTCCTCTGTGCCCCGCCTCTCTCACAAATGGTTGTTTTCTACAAAGTCCCTCCTTTCGACAAGTGCAGTCTGCATTGTGATTGGCCGAACACCGCAAGCTCTAGTCGGAAATGTAACTCCTCTTTCTATTATCGCGAGCTTCATCTTTCAAAATAAATGTAAAGACAGTTAATAATGTCTTAGTTTTACCTTCAGTTCAAGCTCGAGAGAGGAACAGAGTCACGTGACAGACTCAGTGATGAAGCTAGTATGTGTTTGTAGACAGTACACAAGCCACGGACGGTTAAGACAGCTGACTCCACTGTGTGACACTGTCTCTCTCTCTCTCTCTCTCTTTCTCTCTCTCTGTCTCTCTCTCTCACATGCACACACACATACACCCACACGGAGCGCAAAACTCTGCATTTGATCAATAGCAAATACTTAAACTAATAACAAAACATACTTACAGTAGCTGATTCAGAAGCACCAGATTGTTGTATCAAAGTCAGAATGACCTCCTCTCCTAGGTTCATGAAAAAGTTGTCCATAAAATCATTTCTCTAATAACTCTATACTCTAATAACTCTACAAATCTATGAAAGACTCAGATCACGTATCTAAAAATAAATCGCTATAGTAACAGAGAAATAATAAGAGGAGTGAAGTTTCCTACCGTTCTGCTGTGTTTGGTCCTCACGCGCGTTTACAGCGCTAAATTAATCATGTTTGCTAATTATTATACATTTACTTCATTGTCAGCTTCAGGTACTTCATTTATTATTGTTCAATGAACTGTTTGAAACAAAAAAGGTTGTATTTCAGTAATAATTCTAAATTATCAAAATAAAATATATAAAATAATGGTTTCTATTTTAATATCCTTTAAAATATAATCTATTTTTCTGTATTTTCAGCATCATTCCTCCAGTCTTCAGTGTCACATAATCTTTAGAAATCATGAAAATATGATGATTTATTATTAGAACTATTAATAGTTGTGCTACCAAATATTATTTTGGAAACTGTGATACTTTTTTCAGGATTCTTTGATGAATAAAAAGTTAAAATTAAATAAATAAACTTGAGTAAAAGTACAGATACGTATCATAAAATATTACTCCAGTAAAAGTCAATTTTACTCAAGTGAAAGTACAAAAGTACTCAATTTGTTATGTACTTAAGTAAAAAAGTACTGAAAGATAGATGTTTGCAATTTTATATTGGCTAATTTAATTTTATATTAGCACTTTTTATATATATATATATAATCCTACTGCTCAAAATACCTGGGATTTTTTCCAAAATAACCACTATATGGAGTCAAGATATATTTTTGTTGCTGATATGGACTTGTGTTTTAAATTGTTTTAAAGTTTGTGATTTTACAGAACATCACAGTTATATATGACATGATAATAAGGCCTGAAGTTAGGAAGAACATTTTAAGGAAAATATAATTATATTTTCATAATGATTTTTTCCTTCTCAAACCTTGTCTGTGGTGTAAAAACACCCCGGCCAAATGGAGTGCATCTCTTCCCCTCTTTGATAATTACTGTAGTTACCATGTTCTGAACGTCACATCCTTTCTTTTGTCCCTAGATGTAATCTATATACATATATATATATATATAGGTGGTTGAATAAAAATATTTGGACATTATTTATAAAAATTACCTCAAGTTAGCACCAGCAAGCTTGTTAGCTAGACATTTAGCATCCGCTACAATATTTACTTATTTTCAGTACAGTTATGAATAAAAATTAATGTCTGTCTAACGTTACTCGTCTAGTTAATCCAAACACAGTGGTGGACAGTAACGGAGTAGCTTTACTTCGTTACTGTACTTAAGTACATTTTTCAAGTATCTGTACTTTACTGGAGTAGTTTTATTTTGAGTAACTTTTACTTTTACTTCACTACATTCCAAAGCATAAGATCGTACTTTTAACTTCACTACATTTCATAAAACATATCGTTACTCCCTATAATATATCACGTGCTCCGACACGTAGAAGCGGTGTCTGATTCATCATGAACGAACTGAATCTTTTCAAAATAAACTTTAATCGGATCGCGAATCGCACCAAACGATTCATTTACGAATAAGAATGATCCGATTGCAGCTGTTCTGGAGTCGACCACTCACTGATTCAAATGAACCGTTTAGTGCGAGTCTCCAGAAGTAAGAACCGGCAGATCTGAGCGTGCGTGCGTCTGATTTTGCTAAAAGTAAGGCCGGGTTCACACCGCAAGCTGCAGCAGAGCAGAAGCAGCGCGTATTTTTTTCGGTGCCTATGTTAACAGATGAGAGCGTTCACACTGCGCGCAGAGGCTGCGCGGCAGAGCGTTGCAGGAGCAGAGCAGAAGCAGCAGTGCCGCGATCGTTTCGGCGCTGGGTCTATTTTTGCTGCGCTGCTGACGCTCAGTTAAAGTGAAAGTACACCTTTGATGGACAAAATAAATATGGTTTCACACAAAAAGTGCTCTAAATGCACAAAATAAGCACATCTAGGGTGTTTTAACAAGAACTAGAGTATGTTAGGAAAGAAAATTAATATAAAAAAATATGAATATAAGATAAAGTGACACTGATCATGGCCAAAATACACATGTACTGAAACGAAAAGTAATTTTGCCCAAAATTTGCATTAATGATATCGTATGTGTTTTTTGCAAATTACATAAGAAATGTATGATATTTAAATTCACGTATTTTTCTGTTTTTTTTTTTAATTATATTATTATTAATTTTTTTTACAAAATCGGTCAAAGTACTTACAGTTCTAAACAAAAATAAACTTTTTTTTGCCGAAATACAAAAACAACTTTTATAGTTTAGCCTTAGAGATTTGCATCGGCATCTCCATAATATAATGCTGACAATCATAAACAACAGCACATGGTGTCACAGGCGGTGGTCTTCAGAGTGCACCTGGAAAGACAATAATGGACGACACTCGTCTAATCGTGGAAGTTGAGAAATATCAAGTTCTTTATGATCCACAAAATGTATTTTACAAAGACTTGCAGGAGAAGGAAAAGCATGGGATGAAGTTTCAACGGCTCTTATTGCAGATGGTAAGTAGCCTAATTGTATAATATTTTTGACGCTTTCACTGGCACACGAGCAAACAACTCAATATTTGATTCAAAATTGATTCAATTGGAACCATTTATTTACAATTTCTAAATTACACATAAGCACACAAATAACAAAAGCAGGTGATACGTGCATATATAATAAACAAGTAAATGCTGATTTCAAGATGAGCAGGAACTCAGGCTGTGAACCATTTACAATACACAGAATTTAAAACGGTATTAAATTGGTTTTCAGGGTGTCCTTTGGTAAATTTGCTTGCAAACAAACCCAGTGACAAGATGGTAATATGCACAATGTTCTCTCCTACGTCGGTTAATGGGATTAACCCAAAGTCTGCGTCTTTTTCATAGTCTCTAATAACAAATATAGCGCGATGGCCTTTCTTCTATCAACAACACGTACTGCACGGAAAACAAAGACAGGAAAACAAAGATGCAACAAAAGTTACAATGAAATTATGAATTTAAAAAGCTTCTTGCCAAGTCTGTTTATTTAAATGTATTTTAAATGGAAATAAAGCAATGCGAACTAGAGTACTCTGTCCAAAATCCGCTGTTCAGTTGCGCGCTGCCTCCGCTGCCGGTGTGAAAGCAAAATAGGCGCGCGCTGCTTCTGCTCTGCCTACCTGCTGCTAACGCGCTGCTTTCGCTCTGCTGCAGCTTGCGGTGTGAACCCGGCCTAAGTTATTAATATCGAAATTTAGGATTAATTATTGTAACTGAAAATTATATTTAGGTCAAAATTATCAGTTCTTTGGGAACTAAATCCGCTGTAAAGAGTGATCTGTTTAAGCCCACTGAAATTCTCCAGTGCAAACGATGCATACAAATCAATTATCGTCTCTGTGTTTTAGGTTAAAAAATAAAATAACCTTAAACTAACACAGATTAAATAAAATAACTCATGCATGTCCAAATTCCCCGCTACCGTAATATTAACAGTTTTATTAAAATGCTACCATGACGTCTGTTTTTATATTGTGTATCAACAGTAACGTTATACATATATGTTTGGATTAACTAGAAGAGTAACTCCATATAGTGGTTATTTTGGAAAAAATACCAGGTATTTTGAGCAGTAGGATTATATATATATATATATATATATATATATATATATATATATATATATATATATATATATATATATATATATATATATATATATATATATATATATATAAAAGTGCTAATATAAAATTAAATTAGCCTATATAAAATTGCAAACATCTATCGTTCAGTACTTTTTTACTTTAGTACATAACAAATTGAGTACTTTTGTACTTTCACTTGAGTAAAATTGAAAAAGGAGTACTTTTACTTTTACTGGAGTAATATTTTATTATACGTATCTGTACTTTTACTCAAGTTTATTTATTTAATTTTAACTTTTTATTCATCAAAGAATCCTGAAAAAAGTATCACAGTTTCCAAAATAATATTTAGTAGCACAACTATTAATAGTTATAATAATAAATCATCATATTTTCATGATTTCTAAAGATCACGTGACACAGAAGACTGGAGGAATGATGCTGAAAATACAGCAAATAGATTATATTTTAAAGGATATTAAAATAGAAACCATTATTTTATATATTTTATTTTGATAATTTAGAATTATTACTGAAATACAACCTTTTTTTGTTTCAAACAGTTCATTGAACAATAATAAATGAAGTACCTGAAGCTGACAATGAAGTAAATGTATAATAATTAGCAAAGATGATTAATTTAGCGCTGTAAACGCGCGTGTGAGGGGCGGAGACGCGCCGCAGAGCGTCAGACGCACGTGAGGACCAAACACAGCAGAACGGTAGGAAACTTCACTCCTCTTATTATTTCTCTTTTACTATAGCGATTTATTTTTAGATACGTGATCTGAGTCTTTAATAGATTTGTAGAGTTATTAGAGTATAGAGTTATTAGAGAAATTGAGTTATTTTTTACATTCTTTGGTCTTCAGATCGGGACTTCGGAGCCTGCTCGCGACTCCGTTGATTCAGATCGGCACTTCGGAGCCTGTTCGCGACTCGGTTGATTCAGATCGGGCACTTCGGAGCATGTTCGCGACTCGGTTCATTCAGATCGGCACTTCTGAGCCTGTTCCCGACTCGGTTGATTCAGATCAGGACTTCGGAGCCTGTTCGCGACTCGGTTGATTCAGATCGGCACTTCGGAGCATGTTCGCGACTCGATTGATTCAGATCGGCACTTCGGAGCCTGTTCGCGACTCGGTTGATTCAGATTGAGACTTCGGAGCATGTTCGCGACTCGGTTGATTCAGATCGGCACTTCGGAGCCTGTTCGCGACTCGGTTGATTCAGATCGGGACTTCGGAGCCTGTTCGCGACTCGGTTGATTCAGATCGGGACTTCGGAGCATGTTCGCGACTCGGTTGATTCAGATCGGGACTTCGGAGCCTGTTCGCGACTCGGTTGATTCAGATCGGGACTTCGGAGCCTGTTCGCGACTCGGTTGATTCAGATCGGCACTTCGGAGCCTGTTCGCGACTCGGTTGATTCAGATCGCCACTTCGGAGCATGTTCGCGACTCGGTTGATTCAGATCGCCACTTCGGAGCATGTTCGCGACTCGGTTGATTCAGATTGGGACATCGGAGCATGTTTGAGATTTTTTTTAATTTCAGATCTGGACATCGAAGCAGGAAGTGTTTGTCAAACAGTTCATTGGTGATAAATGAATATTTGGACTTGAGGCTTTTTTTTTTTAACCTGTCGATTCAGCATGGACCCACACCACAAAGGTGGACACACTCTAGACTTAATCATCAGTAGAAGCTCTAAACTTTTCATCCATTGTTATTAAGGACGTTACAAGCTTGCTGGTGCTAACTTGAGGTAATTTTTATAAATAATGTCCAAATATTTTTATTCAACCACCTATATATATATATATAATATATATATATATATATAATATATATATATAGATAGATAGATATAGATATATATATATATAGATAGATAGATAGATATATATTACATCTGGGGAGAAAAGAAAGGATGTGATGTCCAGAACATGGTTACTACAGTAATTATCAAAGACGGGAAGAGATGCACCCCGTTTGGCCAGGGGTGTTTTACACCCCAGACAAGGTTTGAGAAGGAAAAAATCATTATGAAAATATAATTATATATTTCCTTAAAATCTTCAGGCCCTTATTATCATGTTATATATAACTTTGATGTTCTGTAAAACAACAAACTTTAAAATACTTTGTTCTTACTGGTGAAGATTCAGATGGTCATCTCTGTTTTCTCTCAGGTACATCACAGTGTAAGCTTCACAGTGGAACATTACTCTCGTCAGCGTAGTCCATATCAACAACAAAAATATATCTTGACTCCATATAGTGGTTATTTTGGAAAAAATCCCAGGTATTTTGAGAAATAGGATTATAAAAATAAAAAAAATGTGCTAATATAAAATTAAATTAGCCTATATAAAATTGCAAACATCTATCTTTCAGTACTTTTTTACTTAAGTACATAAAAAATTGAGTACTTTTTGTACTTTCACTTGAGTAAAATTGAAAAAGGAGTACTTTTACTTTTACTGGAGTAATATTTTATTATACGTATCTGTACTTTTACTCAAGTACTTGATTTGTGTACTTTAGTCCACCCACTGTCCCAAACAATATACATATGTATAACGTTACTTTTGATACACAATATAAAAACAGACGTCATGGTAGCATTTTAATAAAACTGTTAATATTACGGTAGCGGGGAATTTGGACATGCATGAGTTATTTTTATTTAATCTGTGTTAGTTTAAGGTTATTTTATTTTATTTTTTTAACCTAAAAACACAGAGACACTGATTGATGTGTCTGCATCGTTTGCACTGGAGCATTTCAGTGGGCTTAAACAGATCACTCTTTACAGCGGATTTAGTTCCCAAACAACTGACAATTTTGACCTAAATATGATTTTCAGTTACAATAATTAATCCTAAATTTCGACATTAATAACTTACTTTTAGCAACATCAGACGCACGCACGCTCACAAGATTTGTCGGTTCTTACTTCTGGAGACTCGCACTAAACGGTTCATTTGAATCAGTGAGTGGTCGACTTCCAGAACAGCTGCAATCGGATCATTCTTATTCGTAACGAATCGTTTGGTGCGATTCGCGATCCGATTAAAGACTCAGTTCGTTCATGATGAATCACACACCGCTTCTGCATGTCGGAGCACGTGATATATTATAGGGGAGTAATAAATATGTTTATAAATGTAGTGAAGTTAAAAGTACGTTCTTAAATGCTTTGGAATGCTACGTGACGTTAAACGTAAACCACGTTACTCAAAGATTAAAACTACTCCAGTAAAGTACATGATACTTGAAAAATGTACTTAAGTTACAGTATAACGGAAGTTAAGCTAACTCCGTTACTGTCCACCACTGGATTACACCACAGACATTCTTCCTACGACGATACACTGCCTGTCACACGTACTTGTGTTAGCTGAAACTATGCCTTCTTTCTTGTGTGAACATTTGGATTTGAGACTTTAGTTTGCAACTTTACAGATCTATTTTTTGCACAAAGAGCTTGTAACACCCAAAGAAGAAAAATGGAAATCACATCATAGACCTCTTAATAAATACTATATTAGAAAACATTGCTAACATAAAGCTGCTTGAAAGCTCAAGTACTGATGATCTTTTTTTTTCTTTTGTAGAATTAACATTTTCAATTGCCACCTAGCAAGCACTTATTGTTAAGAACGCAACATCTGGAAAGTACTTCATATTTGCATGCAAAAATCAGATAAACACCTCAAGAGCCAATTCACGTACAGTGTAAAGTTTCACATCCAACCAGGAACTTTATTGAAGTTTACAGGCTAAAAGTTTATAAATACAACATATACTGAGTGCTTTCAGTGTGGATTCAGCCCTTCTGTGTTTGCCTGAGAAGATATTTTCATTGAATTATCATAAACACCTAGAAATGGTACAGGGCCCTTGGGAACAACTGAGATTATAATATCGCTCTCTCCTACATGTTCACTGTTCTGTTACATGCATGCATAATTGCTTTTTTTAAAATTGACTAGCATCTTCCTCGCTGTCCTTCT
>NW_020526932.1:20000-31156 GCF_003368295.1 Carassius auratus | reverse complement strand
TATACAAGTATAAAAAAAGACCTCTAGCACTATCTTGCTCTATTCTTTTTCTATTCTATGTTTTCTTTTATTATATTATTTAAAAGCCCTTGCTACGTGTACTGTGTTAACCTTTCTGAGACTTGTTATAGCACTTGTATATCATTGCTCTTTTTTGTTGTTTTTGATTGCTTCCCTTGTCCTATTTTGTAAGTCGCTTTGGATAAATGCATCTGCTAAATGACTAAATGTAAACGGTGTGTAGTAGAAGGTGCTATATTTTTTTAAACTCTCATATCCAGTGTGTTGTGATCTCATTCAGCACTCTTTCATCTCAGGAGAAGTGATGGCCATTGGCCGCAGCTTTGAAGAGGCCTTCCAGAAAGCTTTGAGAATGGTGGATGAGAACTGCGTTGGTTTCGACCACACCATCAAACCAGTGTCCGAAGAGGTCTGTAATGAAGTCACACATCTACCATCCCACTCCCATGTTTTTTTGATTTGGTTTCATGAAAACAAAATGTTATTTTCTCATATCCAAGGAGCTGCAGACACCCACAGATAAGCGCATCTTTGTTCTGGCAGCTGCCCTGCATGCCGGCTACACTGTTGAGCGGCTTTATGAGCTGACCAAGATAGACCACTGGTTTCTGCACAAGATGAAGAAACATTGCAGACCATGAGAAACTTCTAAAGGCGTATAATCAGGATGAGAGTGCCATGCCACCTGAGGTCATGAGGAAAGCAAGCAGCTGGGATTCTCCGACAAACAAATCGCCCAAGCTGTGCAAAGGTACTCAGAAAAACTGCTGATGCAGAAACTCACAACTGTCAATTCTAGACGTTTTGCTTTTTTTTTTTTTTAACAAAGAATAGTTAATATGGGACTGCTAAATCTGCTCTTTCCCCTGCTGCAGCACTGAGCTGGCCGTGAGGAAGCTGAGACGTGACTGGAAGATCCTTCCAGTGGTCAAACAGATTGACACCGTGGCCGCCGAGTGGCCAGCTCACACCAACTATCTGTACCTGACCTATCACGGCTCAGAAAGTGATGTGGTTTTCGAGCAGCCCCATGTCATGGTGATCGGCTCTGGGTTTACCGGATTGGAAGCAGCGTGGAGTTCGATTGGTGCGCTGTTGGGTGTATTATGGAGCTGAGGAAGGTGAGCCATCCGTATTAAGGGAAACAGACTTTTATGTGGCTTAAACTAAAGCCATAAATTCATTATATTGTGAAATTTCAGTGTTTATTTGAGAGCTGTTCATTTCACAGATGGGATACAAAACGATTATGGTGAACTACAACCCAGAAACAGTCAGCACAGATTATGATATGTGTGATAGACTGTATTTTGATGAGATCTCGTTTGAGGTAAGAAATTAAATCTAATAAAAAGCTAACAAAATGTATATGTATGTCAATGTTATAAATGCTCAAATTAATCATATGCTTAATTATTATTTTAAATAATAATAACAATACGTAATAAAATGCATTTTATTTATTGAAAATAATAATTGCATTTGCCTGCTTTTAATCACAGGTGGTGATGGACATTTATGAGATGGAGAACCCAGAAGGAATTATTCTGTCCATGGGTGGACAGCTGCCCAATAACATCGCCATGTCCTTGCATAGACAGCAGTGCAGGATCCTGGGCACCTCTCCTGAATTCATTGACTCTGCGGAGAACCGCTTCAAATTCTCCAGGATGCTGGACACCATAGGAATCAGCCAGCCCCGATGGAAAGAACTGTCTGACATTGAGGTAAGATATAAAGAAAACTTGTTTTATTCAACTATACCAAGGATAGTGAGAAATGAATAACCAAGAAGACATAAGTTCTGCTTGTAACTTCAGGTGATGCCTTGACATTTCTCTTGTAGTCTGCTGTGGGTTTCTGTGAGATGGTGGGTTATCCCTGCTTAGTGAGGCCATCGTATGTTCTCAGCGGAGCTGCTATGAATGTTGCCTACGCAGACAGTGACCTGGAAAAGTACCTGAGCAGTGCTGTTGCTGTGTCAAAGGAACACCCTGTTGTTATCTCCAAATTCATTCAGGAGGCCAAGGTTAGTCACTAAAACAGCATTTTAGGGCTGTACAAACAGCTCCCACCTTCAGGCAGTTCCAGTTAACAGTAAGTGCATGTGTGTGCATGCATTAATTACTAGGTAATGCTGTTAGTTGGCACAAAATAAAAAATGGCTTGTTTGAACAGGTTTTTTTATTTGCCACTGTTACATTGGGTGTGAATATTACACAATATACTGTAACACTTTCAAGTCCTGATTTGTCTTTCTAGTTGCTATTGTTGCTCAGATTGAGAAAGCATTTTGAAAATTGTTCTGTGAATTCAGCTATTATATACAACCTGTATGACATGATAGCTATCAATCAACTGATGTTGGAAATTATTATTATTATTTTTTTGTATTGTTTGTCAGTGAAATTATATTTACTTGTACTTTTGCCTTATCTCTTACATTTTAGGTAACCTTTATTCTCAAAATAAATATAAATTTTCAATGCTATACCTTATGCCTAAATGTACTTTTAAGTAGTATTTAAAATTTAAATTTAAAATGATTGATTGATTTTAATCCATTTTATTTTACTGTAGACAAAATAAAGAATTAGAATATCAGCCATGAAATTAAAATCCGGATAACCCAAAATTACATCCTTGTCATTGTTATTTTAATATTATTTATACATGATTATAGCATTTAATATTTTGAATAAACTTAACTTTTCGTTAACAGTGACTGCACTGATCCCTCTGTGTAATTTGAATCCTGTAGTACTCAATAGTAGTGTTAGAATAGAATAGTAGTGTTGTTGTGTTAAATATTTAAAGCTATTGTGGCGGCAGGATTTGCACTGTTAAATTTTGCAACCGTTTTTTTTTTTTTTTTGATGGAGTTATTTTGCTTTCAGGAAATAGATGTGGATGCTGTGGCCTGTGACGGAGTGGTCATTGCCATAGCGGTGTCTGAGCATGTGGAGAACGCAGGGGTGCATTCTGGAGATGCCACACTGGTGACTCCTCCTCAAGACATCAACCAGAAAACCATGGAGCGCATTAAGATGATCGTTCACGCGATCGGCCAGGAGCTTCAGGTCACCGGGCCCTTCAACCTGCAGCTCATTGCCAAAGTGAGTTTTCCTCTTTTTCTTTTCTTATCTTTTTAGCTAGGATGAGTGTGTTTCAGAATATTTGGTGCTGAAACGAAATCGTGTTTGTCAACAGGATGATCAGCTGAAGGTGATAGAATGTAACGTGCGAGTCTCACGCTCCTTCCCTTTTGTGTCCAAAACACTTGGTGTGGATCTTGTTGCCTTAGCAACAAGAGTCATATTGGGAGAGGAAGTGGAGGCTGTCGGGCTGATGAAGGGGAATGGTATTGTGGGAGTTAAGGTATTAAAAAATCTCTGTGATGTCTGTTTTTAATGGAAACACTTGAACTATCGCCGTATTTAAGATCTATATTGTCTTGATCTGCGTTTGACCCTTAGGTTCCTCAGTTCTCCTTCTCACGGCTGGCTGGAGCAGATGTGGTTTTAGGTGTTGAGATGACCAGCACTGGGGAAGTGGCCTGTTTTGGGGAAAACCGATATGAGGCCTATCTGAAAGCCATGCTCAGCACTGGCTTCAAAATCCCTAAAAAGAATATTCTACTCACTATTGGTACTTATAAGGTAATGGCCTACTTTACTATTAATTTTGTAATTCACATTACTGAAAGCTGTGGTTTGTTAATTTCACCACCATCACCATTGCTTATTCCATTAGATACATAAGGCTATGACTTAAAAAAAAATGAAAAAAGAAAACGAAATCCTTAACCTTTATATGAGAAAAAACATATACAATAAATCATGTGGTTTGTGAGGTTTACCTTATTTTTAAGCATTTGTCGATAAAACAAGCAAAACAAATTTTTATAATGCAATTTGCATATATTAATATAATATTGAAAGAGCGGCTTTAAAGGGATATTTCAACTGTAAAAGTAAAAAACCAACTGTTCCTGCAACCTCACAGATCACTTTAGCATCCACATGTCTAAAAACACATAACAGGAACTTCCTGGAAATTACCCACAACACTAGTGTAGTGGTGCACATTTTGCACATTCACTCTCACTTTTATTAGAGAAGGTAAAAAAAAAATCTATATTCTTAAAGGAGTAGTTCACTCAAAAATGAAAGTTAGCATTTTAATTACCAGCACAGCTCAGGTGATGCTAACCCTGAAACACACAGGACTACCAAATTTTGTGATTGCATCATATAATAATTTATGTTAATAGTGTTCATCGTCTGTTTGACTACGTCATATGCACAAACTGACAGTCACCACTGATAAGCTACTACTAAATATTGTAGAAACTTAATTTTCTGTAAAGTTGCTTTGCAATGATTTGTATTGTAAAAAGCACTATACAAATAAACTTGAATCGAATTGAAATTACTCACCCTCGTTCGTTCCAAACCCTCATGTCGTGAGACCTCGGTTTATCTTCAGAACATAAATTAAGATTTTTATGAAATCGGAGAGCTTTCAGACCCTGCAGAGAGAGCAACACAACTGACACGTTAAAGGCCCAGAAAGGTAAAAAGGAAATTGTTGAAATAGTCTATGTGACTTCAATGGTTCAGCTGTAGTTTTATGAAGCTACAAGAATACAGCTTCAGTCTTCGGGTTTGGAAAGACATGAGAGTGAGTAATTACTGACAATTTAAATTTTGGGGTAAACTAGCCCTTTAAGAGAAAAATGTATTAAAGTATTCAATTGAAATTCTTTCAGAGTAAGAGCGAGCTTCTGCCCACAGTCCAGACATTGGAGAGTTTGGGTTATAACCTGTATGCCAGTCTAGGCACCGCTGACTTCTACACTGAACATGGAATCAAGGTACAGTGATAAAAAAAATAGTGTGTTTCTTGTACAGCTAATTTAACCGGTTAAGTTTGCCGTTTTATGAATTCTGTTTATCTGTCTCCTGTCAGGTGATGGCAGTGGATTGGCCTTTTGAAGAGGAGAGTGACTGCCCTAGTAAGGACAAACAAAGGAACATCATGGACTATCTGGAGGAGAACCATTTTGACTTGGTCGTCAATTTGTCCATGAGGAACTCTGGTGGAAGACGCTTGTCCTCCTTTATGACCAAAGGTTACCGCACTCGTCGAATGGCCATTGACTACTCCGTGCCACTCATCACTGACATCAAGTGCACCAAGTTGTTTGTTCAGGTGAGAAACTCACGTTGTTATCAACCCAACAAATTTAAGTTTATACTACAGATGTGGCCATTGCAAATGCATTAGAGAGAGACTCCTTTTTTATTTTATTTTTTTTCTTCTCTCCCTTCCGTTGCCATGGTTATCACTGTGTCAGTCACTGGTAATTTCAAAAGTCATTCCCGAAACCCTGCAGCATGAATGTAATAAGTTTCATACAAATTCTGAATGGATGCTAGCCTATAAAGTGCACAAAGCACGTTCCTCTTATTGTCACTAAAAAGCGTCACTCATCTAAGTTCCTCGGAGTCTCACAAAGTATAATCCATGAACCTCTCTTAACTGCAATGAATCTCTTATTTAAATTGCCCCCCCCCCCCAATATCATTTTTTTAAAACAAGTAATCATGATTATAATTACATAAATAGTAGTTAATTTAAAATCATACAATAAGAGCAAGCACACACTTCCTGTTGTAAACATTGCCCAACACACCAAAACTAGGTTATGATCAATAGTAATGCATTTTAACAGTATTTATAAATAAAAAATAAAAATAATAAAGTATTTAAAAATGTTTTCTGGGTGTTTATGGTTACAGGTTTTTACATATTTTGTAAATTAAAATGTTTTTTTCCAGTTTTAGAAATATACAGGTAAAATATTTATTATTAATATAAGATTTATTATTATTTTTATTTTTTTTGTTTAACTAGCCATATAACTAGCTATATTTAAACCATGCCCCTGCTGTTCTGGACGGGAAAAATGTGTTTCCTGTATGAAAAATTTAAAATGACAGATTGGAGATGATTGCGCGGTACTACATGCTTTTGGCAAGCTATCAAAAATAGTGAGGACCGAATTGAGTCGGAATTAAGATAGCGCTCCTAAAGCTAGTTTCAGTTTGTCAATGAGATATGTTCAGTTTGTAAACAAGTCCATGCGCCATCTGGTGGATATTCTGGGAAGTGTACGTTTTTTTCTCTCTTCTCTCTCTTATTTAAGAAACTGGTCTGACTAGTCTTGTTGCATTTTGTGAACCTGCTTGGGGGGAAAAACTCTGTTTATGCTCTCGTACCTCTAAATATCTGAAGATTGTAATGTATGTGGACTTTGCAGGCACTGGGGCAAATTGGTCAGGCTCCTCATGTAAAGACTCATATAGACAGCATGACCTCACAGAAACTCATCCGTTTGCCTGGTGAGTAGACCACATCCTTTCAGATGTAATGGAGTTGTCAAAACAAAGATTACATCGAGACTGATTCCATTTATTCATGTATGTCTAAAGGTTTGATTGATGTCCATGTGCATCTTCGGGAGCCTGGTGCCACCCATAAAGAGGACTTCTCCTCGGGCACAGCTGCTGCCCTGGCTGGAGGAATCACTATGGTGTGTGCCATGCCTAATACCAACCCTGCCATCGTTGACCCCAGCTCCTTTGCTATGGCACAGAAGGTAACATCAACAAATTAAATATTGGCTTGGTTATTTACATGAAACTAAATAGGGAAGTTGCAGTAGTGTAGTGAAAGTTAGCGGATCCCCCATGGGGTGTTATGTTTTAATATTGGAAATTTTAGCCTCTTTTAAACCATAAAAGCAAGGTAATGGATATCACACTAGCATTGTGCAAACTTTGTGCAAGAGTTATGCTGGTGAACGTCTTGACTTCGGTCAATTCCTTATAAAGAAAGTGAAAGTAAAAACTGACAGCTTTCGGCAAGTGACGCTGAATTAACTACGTCAGCATGTGCTGGTGTATATTTCTCTTGTGGCCTATACATAGTGGGAGAAAAAGAAGAAACAGTTTGTTTTTGAAAGTGGTAACTTGAATAAAGCTTCTCTTGATTTTTCACTAATGTCTGCAGCGTTAATTTAATTATTAAATATATTTATTTAATTCTAGGATGAAATTCTTTTAAAAACATTTTTAATTGAGTAGTAAGCTAATAGCCAAATTTTTTATTATCCTCCTGAAGCGCTATGAAATGCCCATCTGCTATGCCACTGGTTTATTTTTTTTATTTTTTTTCTGTCATGAATGTCTAGCTTGCCAAGGCTGGGTGCCGCTGTGATTATGCCCTTTTTGTGGGGGCTTCATCAGACAACGCTACAGTTCTTCCGTCCATTGCTAGCTGTACAGCTGGTCTGAAGATGTACTTGAATGACACGTACTCCACTTTGAAAATGGACAATGTTTCTCTGTGGATGGAGGTAAGGAAACAACAAGGTATACAACAAATAAAACAGTATTTTTTTATTTTAAATAAAGTTTTAGATCCATTTAAAATCTACTTAAAATGTAAACCCTTTATTTAAAATAAAATATATTTATTTAAAATAACATTTAGTGCTGTCAAACAATTAATCGCGATTCATCTCATCCAAAAAAGTTTGTCTACATTTATACATGAGTGTGTGTACTGTTTATTTATTATAAATATAAACACATGCATGTATATATTTAAGGAAAATGTTGTTTATATGTTAAAAATATTTATATATAATATAAAATATAACAGTATAAATGTAAATGTATATATGTACATGTACATTTTCAAAATATATACTGTGTGCATTTATATATGCATAATATATAAACATAGTACACATATATATTATGTAAACAAAAACTTGTTTGACAGCACGAATACAATTACTCTTTTCAAATAAAATGCGTTGAAAATAAAAAATATATAAAATTTAAGTACATTCATTTTTATTTTGAATTATTTTGTTTTTTTTAATGATGCAATTTGTCATGTTTTACTGTTATGATAGCATTTGATTACTGTCTTCTTTGCATGCAGCACTTTGAAAAGTGGCCAAAGCACTTGCCCATTGTGGCACATGCAGAAAAACAGACGGTGGCTGCAGTCTTGATGGTGGCGCAGCTGTATCAGCGAACCGTTCATATCTGCCATGTTGCCAAGAAAGAAGAGGTAAGAATCCTTGTTCTATGTCGTGGTCTAATAACTGCATTTCATTTAATCTTCATTGTAAATCCTCCATTCAGTTTCTTTATATATTCATGTGGTTTGTGACTAACTAAAATCATGCATTGTTTCTCAGATTCTGATCATTCGAGCTGCTAAACAAAAGGGCATCCAGGTGACATGTGAAGTAGCACCTCATCATCTCTTCCTGTGTGAAGATAATGTGCCTGCCATTGGAAACGGCAGGGCACAAGTGCGGCCCATGCTCGGTACACGTGAGGACATGGAGGCATTGTGGGAAAATCTAGACATCATTGACTGTTTCGCAACAGACCACGGTAATAATGGGAGTCAAAATCTCTGCTGAGCCTCACCTCTGTTTAAAAAGGCATTTAATTTTGTTTGCCTGACAAACATTTACACAAACCGGTTTTAAAATTCATAATTTAAGATCAGTTCCAAGCTACATCCAAAAATTTGTACAGAACTTCAGCCCATTCTTTACTGTTGTGCTATATATTTTCTAATTTATTGGTCAGACATACTTGCTGTAAAAAAAAAAAAAAAAAAAGACTTTCAAGCTGTCCTACAAGATGATCTGATAAAATTATTAATTTCTTTAAAAAAAAAAAAAAAACTGGCCCCAAATCTGAGAAGTTCTTGGAAGCCTTTATTTATTAGTTTATTTTTATTTTCCAGCCCCTCATTCAGTAGAGGAGAAAAACTCTGAGAAACCACCTCCAGGTTACCCGGGTCTGGAGACTATGCTGCCTCTGCTGCTCACGGCCGTCAGCGAGGGTCGCCTTACCATTGATGACATCATCAAGAGGCTTTATGAAAACCCCAGTAAAATATTCTCTCTTCCTGCTCAAGAAGACACTTATGTAGAGGTATTTATGTTTGACAAAGTTCAGATGCTGAATGGCAGCCTACAAATTAAAAAATGTTTTCAAATTTCAAAGTGATACTTGAATTTCCCAGGTGGACTTGGAGCAAGAGTGGACTATTCCGAAGCACATGCAGTTCACCAAGTCAAAGTGGACGCCATTTGAGGGCATGAAAGTGAAAGGAAAAGTCATGAGGGTGGTACTCCGAGGAGAGGTGGCCTATATTGATGGACAGGTGAAGATCTGATCTGAAAAACATGTTGTGTTTTATTTTTTTCAGGGTTCTTGGAATAGTAAAACATTTCCAAACCCGATTCCAAACCCTCTTCTTTTTATCACAGCCTGCAAACATCGGGGGACTGAGGAGACTGCTCAAGTTTAGGAATAGGAATGTTCTCCCATTCTTGTCTAATACGGGCTTCTAGTTGCTCAATTGTCTTAGGTCTTCTTTGTCACATCTTCCTCTATATGATGTTTTATGATGTGCCAAATGTTTTCTATGGGTGAAAGATCTGGACTGCAGGCTGGCCATTTCAGTACCCGGATCCTTCTTCTATGCAGCCATGATGTTGTAATTGATGCAGTATGTGGTCTGGCATTGTCATGTTGGAAAATGCAAGGTCTTCCCTGAAAGAGACGACATCTGGATGGGAGCATATGTTGTTCTAGTATTTAGATATACTTTTCAGCATTGATGGTGCCTTTCCAGATGTGTAAGCTGTTCATGCCACATGTACTCATGCAACCCCATACCATCAGAGATGCAGACTTCTGAACTGAGTGCTGATAACAACTTGGGTTGTCCTTGTCCTCTTTAGTCCGGATGTCATGGCGACCCAGTTTTCCAAAAAGAACTTCAAATTTTGATTTGTTTGACCACAGAACAGTTTTCCACTTTGCCACAATCCATTTTAAATGAGCCTTGGCCCAGAGAAAACACCTGCGCTTCTGGATCATGTTTAGATATTGCTTCTTTTTTGACCTATAAAGTTTCAGCTGGCAATGGCGAATGGCACGGTGGATTGTGTTCACAGACAATGTTTTCTGGAAGTATTCCTGAGCCCATGTTGTGATTTTCCATTACAGTAGCATTCCTGTATTTGATGCATTGCTGTCTAAGGGCCCGAATATCATGCACATCCAGTATGGTTTTCTGGCCTTGACCCTTACGCACAGAGATTGTTCCAGATTCTCTGAATCTTTGGATGATATTATGCACTGTAGATGATGATAACTCCAAACTCTTTGCAATTTTCCTCTGAGAAACTCTTTTCTAATATTGCTCCACTATTTTTCACTGCAGCAATGGGGGAATTGGTGATCCTCTGCCCATCTTGACTTCTGAGAGACACTGTCACTCTGAGAGGCTCTTTTTATACCCAATCATGTTACCAAATGACCTAATAAGTTGCAAATTGGTCCTCCAGCTGTTCCTTTATATGTACATTTTAACTTTTCCGGCCTCTTATTGCTATCTGTCCCAACTCTTTTAGATTGTGTAATGAAATCCAAAATGAGCCAATCTTTTAGCCTGGTAATTCCAGACTTTGCTTCGTAGACAGAGTCTGGAATGGCATAATAGAGAAATGTTTTCTCTCTTTTGCAAGGGGGCGCTTGTCTGAAGTTTAAAATCATTGGTTACCCGTAAGCCAATCAGATACGTTTAGGTATGACGTATGTTATGCGCCTGTACAGCCGCATCGAACTCAAATCTATGATTGAACTTCCACTGTAAACCTGTTGTAAACACATGATGATGCGAGCGAAATCCCGTAGTGAACATGGCTGTAAACGACTTTTGCAGATTATGCGAAATTAATCTATGCATCTACGTGACTGCTCTCAGCCCGCCCTTTGTTCGTTGATTGGCCCGGCTGTTTCCAGACCGGTGGCAAACAGAAAGCTCCGACGCTGTATCAGACTGAGTACAGAAGCGAAATGAAATTGAGCGGAAGTAGGAAGTCTGGCGTAGTCAGGCTACCAATCTTTGGCATGACATTTCAAAATGTCTCCTTTTCAACATTTGATATGTTATCTATATTCTATTGTGAATAAAATATATGTTTATGAGATTCGTAAATTATTCAATTCCTTTTTTTACTC
>NW_020526932.1:0-15000 GCF_003368295.1 Carassius auratus | reverse complement strand
ATTTTGTGGCCTCCAAAGGCATTAAACAGGTGCGTTCATACAGACCATACTTTGGTGCTTTTTGTTTATTTGCATTGTTTTGTTTTTTTTTCTCTTAAATGCCTAAACATCTCTATATCTACAGGAGGAGTTTAACAGCATTGAAGAGGCCCTTCCAGAGACTGACGTTCTGTACATGACCAGAATACAGAAGGAACGATTCGCCTCCGAAGACGAGTACAAAGCGGTGAGGGATTTAGCCGCCGAGAAGATCATTGCATTTGCTTGTGTCTTAAATATCAGCATATTATAAATGAACTGCTCCTTCGAACAGTGTTTCGGACAGTACATCCTCACCCCACATATCATGACTGGAGCCAAAAGGAAGATGGTTGTTATGCATCCGCTTCCAAGAGTCAATGAGATCAGGTTTGCTATTCTTAATTCAATATATCAGGATGAAATTGAATTTAAAGCAGGCATAGTAGGAAGTTACATGAATTGGAGTGTAAAATACCGAGTTTTGTTTGCTGTCTTTCCTTATCATATTTTGTTTTTAGTGCGGAAGTGGACACGGATCCTCGGGCTGCTTACTTCCGGCAGGCTGAGAATGGGATGTATATTCGGATGGCACTGCTGGCTACTGTGCTGGGTCGGTGAAGGGACCATCACAGTCTATTCTTGGACATTTGACAGTAAAGGGAAATATTTTGTTAGCAACATACTGATTCCATGACTGGTGTTTATTCTGTGTACTCTACATATAGTTCCGGTAGGTGAAATTTTGTGAGATCAAGTAGCCAGATTTATTTTTCCTTTCAGTACTCACTGCAATAAAATTCCATATGTTGAGTGTTTGATTAAAACACGCACATTAAAGCAACCAGAGTGCAGTGTGGTTAAACTAGATTAATCCTAAATATCTGAGATGGTTACATTTAATGTAGCACTTGAAAGTAGCGGGTTGCTCAGTTTCTTCTTTTCACTACAATATCAGCAAAATTTAGCAAAAAGTTATACAATAAACAGTTGTACTACTACATCACTAACTGGTATATTATTGATCTAAATGCTGTATTTTTTTGTTGTTGTTGTGCGTTTACAACAATATAGACCTGTTTACATTCCAGTAGGGGACCAGACTAGTAACTCTTTGAAGATTGTTCTTCATTAGTGAGTAAAACTTTTGTAATTGTATTTATAGACAATAATAAAAAGATCTAAGATCCTTCTCCTGCTTTTCCAGCTCTGTTGTTCTGTGTACTGGTACAAATGAAGGGAGAGAATTTCTTTGTAGGTGTTGCTTTAGGACAGGGATCCTCAAATCTGGATCTCGAGATCCACTTTCCTGCGGAGTTTAGCTCTAACCGTAATCAAGCACACCTGAGCATGCTAATCAATGGCAATCACTGTCTTTGTGATCATTCGAAAATCGCAGACAGGTGACTTTGATCAGGGTTGGAGCTAAACTCTGCAGTGCATTGGACCTCCAGGGCAAGATTTGAGGAAGGGGGCTTTAGGAACTGGCAAGATATTGTATGCTTGCAGTTTAAAAATTGCCTAAAATGTAAATGGTTTACAATGTTATCCCCAAAATCGAAAGAAATGTTTAATTACAAAATTTTAAATAAGCATAAATTAGAGTATCGTAATTATTTGTATCATTATTATTGCAATTATAAGTTGGGTAAATAAACCGAAGCTCACTATGCTTGAAAAAAGTATAATACAATAGTGTTTCAGACTTTTATTTTGAAAAACAAACCATAAAAAGCATGTTTAAAAACAAAACAAAAAAAAAACTGATATTACTCCGTATGATTGTAAAATAATAAATTTAGCTGCTTATGTGCGGTGCGTTTAATATATCCTTGCCTTGACTAATGTTAACCATTATTAATGATAGAATCGGTCCGGAGTCATTTGCGTAGATCAAAGTCAAAGCATCGATTACGCCCAATGGTATACTACAGTAATAATCCATTAAACGAGAGTCGACTCCGCTAAAGCTTCAATTCCAATGAATCAGTCGTGTCCCTACGCACCCTCTTTCAACGGAGTCGAACATGTTAGCGATTCAGTTCAAAGAGTCGACTCTAATAATCAGGCGCGTCCTCCTCGGAACTCCCTCCGAGCGCTCTATGCTTTCAAGGGAGGACATGCGGTGATAGCAATGAGGAGCTGTACATAGGATATCTAAAGAACCATATAGCTGAATCCTCTATGATTCAGCCGCTATTGATTATATCATATTACCACCCAGTTCAAGGTGAGTTTAAATCGACTGTTTAAATGTGCTGCTCAAATTCAACAAAAATCCGTTATCGTGGCTAGGCGTGCTAATGCTAACTGTCTTTTAGTCAGCCGTTTGCTTTATCGATAAAAGTAATTGCGAATTAATAACGAACTCATAAACAAGTCAACATCGTGTGTAGCTTTCACAATAGGTGTTTAATGAATGTAAATCTGTTGAAGGTTATATATTCAAAGTGGTTTTGTTGTCACTAACGTTACGTTAGATGTGAATTTGCCGGTGGAGTCGCGTGCTTTCCTCTCAGATCCGTCCAGATATATCAATAATCCCGAATAAAAATGAATAAACTCCATGTTAAACTGTGTTAACTGAGCTTTAGAGATTGTTTGTGGTTGCTCTTGTCCAGGTCAAACCAAATAGGTCATGGTTAACCTGACAATGAGTGAAAATACAGGGTCTGAAGGGTATAGTAATCTGTACTGGATTAGGACTGGATTATAGTTTCGCAAGGACACACGCCTATTACAACAGCCGACAAGTAACGTTAGTGTAAATATGATGACTATGATAATACCTCAGATGCATATCCACGAAAGGATAAAAATAAACATTATCAATGGACAGCCCAGATGTGTTTTGATGCAACAAATAGGAGTTAACGCATTTTTCATTAACTATATGTATTTGTTGACAAGTGTAAGGAAACCATTGACGTAGAACTGTTATGAAAGCCAGTGAAGTTGAGCAAAGGAAGTGACTATTTTTAATAACTGCTGTTTTCTACGTCTTTTTGAACAGCTGTTTTTGAGCAGTATTATAGTTTTTGATCAAGACTGGACCAGACACATGCTTACCTGGTCTTTGAGAAGGGAGGTAATGATTTACTGCTAGTGCTGCTGTTTGAGTTTGACCAATCGACCGTTTATCAGAAGAAGACACTCAATGAAGAATCAAGTGCAAAGAAAAAATGTACAAATGAAATTGAAATTAGTATTGATTAGATCGGTCACAATGGTGCTACAGTAATTTTAAAATGAAAACAAAGTGTTTTAAATGCTTCAATTCAAAGGCATTTGTCATTTATGTTGAGTAAAAAAACTATATTTTTATCTGACATTAATCCAGTCTTCAGTGTCCCGTGATCCTTCAGGAATTATTTTAATATGCTGATTTGGAGTTATGTTAAACATATATGTTTGTGGAAACCACAATACATTTTTGTGAATGAAAGTATTCAGCTTTTTCTTAGGACCTCAAAGCCATCTTCAAACACCTGGCAGAATTATGAGAATCATGTTAATATATTAGCTACCTTGGCTTGTAAAGAACTTGTTTGCTTTCTAACAGTTTTGTGCTTCCCAGTAAACTGAGTGTTAATGTAAACAGCACGAGGTTTGAATTGGCATATAAAGTTGTATCAGCTTCATCGTGTCACACTGCATTATTTAGGAGCTTTGAGCCAGTTGTCATAATCTGGAAGAAAGTGACCTGTGTGATTAGTGTGCTTTCTCATTAGACATGACACAGCCGCTAGATTCATCTGAAATACATTGACTAGAGTTAAGCCTGGGATAAGCTTACAGCTTGATGAACAGAGGTTCATCTGAAACTCTCACAGCTGCAGTGATGCGGGTGCTTGTTTGGCTTTCTAGTGTACTGTGTTCTTTGATGAAGATTTGAATCTATTTTATAATTGTTTTAACAGTCTGTGACACCTCTGGCTGTGTGATCATCTGTTAACTGCCTCCAACCTTTTCTCGAATGAATGAAGTGAATTATTTCAAGCTCCAAAAGTCACTTTGGCTTAGTAGTTTGGAACAGGGAAAGTTCTTTTAGTGTAAATCCAATAATTTTCTAAATAAACATTTGTAAGACTGTATAAAAATGAATTATATCTGCAATTGTGCTGTTTAATGTCTGAATGAATTTTTTTTTCAGGATTCTTTGAGGAGTAGAAAGTTAAAAAGAACAGCATTTATTTGTGAGAGAAATCTTTCCTAACATTTAAAATGTCAAAGGTTATGGAATGTGTGCTAGTTTAAACTTGAGCATTATTAATTACACAGTAGTTTTGGTGATGATGTGTTTCAATAGGAATGTCTCAAAAAGATCCACCCTAATAGCCTTTGTCAAGATGGAATTGTAATCTGTGAGATCAGCAAAACATAATCATCTTAAGCAAAGACATTGAGAATGGGAACCCGTTGCTTTGCCCACCATTGCATCCTGTGGTTATGACAGGAAACGTCTCATAAAAGATTTCTCTGAAGTGTTTATCATGTCCTGATGGATAAGCATCTGAAAACTGCACCGTTTGTTTTCAACATTAACACAGGATTCACCTTCGCCACACCTTTTGCTCGCACAGTGTGTTGTTAAACTAGTGCTTTCTGCTTGCTTTGGCTGTGTACATTGTTCTATATGTCAATAATGTGATGCTGAGTTCTTTGAAGAGCAGCTCCCATTGGACACTTTTTGTTTAAATATCCCTCTTCATAATTCTGTGTGTTTTTCCTGTTCTCCAGCATTGAAACATGGCTGACGCCAAGCCGCACTCTGACAGGCCTCAGAGAAAGATGTCCACTACAGGGGACAGTTTATACAAGGTGCTGGGACTGGAGAAAGGGGCCACAGCAGAGGACATTAAAAGAGCCTACAGGTACACTAAACACTGTCACATTAACTTGCAGTTTTTCAGTTTTCCTTAGAAATAGTGGATAAAGAATATTTTAAACCTGTTTATAAAAATTCTAGACTACATGCACCATTGCTACATCCTCTGCTCTTCTAACATTGTATGTATATATGTGTGTATAGTTTTTATATGTGTGTGTACAGTTTTTGCACTTTCTTGGCATTCATTGTGGACAGCAAAGTAAGAATTGAACTGTTTAGGGAAACTTGTTTTCCTCACTAGGTATATGACAGTAAACGCTTTGAATCCTTGAATCCAGTGCTGCTTTCATACTGTCAATTATTCTTTATAGGTGTTTATAACTGCCAATTATTAGTGTACCACAATTATTGCAATCATTTTTACAATTTTATTTTAGCATGTCAATATTTTTTTATATTACAGGATTCTAACTTATTTAAAAAAATATATATATTTGAGTGCTAAATCATTTTCTTCATTTATTTGTTTTCATTTAATTTGAAAAACTAAACATAAATTGTGATTATAGACCTGTTTATCAATAAATAATTTTTCATTAAATCCAAACAAATTATTATTTCTAAATCCAAACAAAATATTTTTCTTTAAAGCAGTACGAGCTTGCTTTGATTCTTACAAAACTTATCAAAACTAACTTCATAATATGTATATAATATATGAGATTATTATTTATATATATATATATATATATATATATATATATATATATATATATATATATATATATATATATATATATATATATATGCATGTATGTATTGTGTATATATGTGTTGTGTGTGTTTTCCCTTAAATTTTTATGTATTTTGCATAAACATGATATTCAAAATCTGATTAACCATTTGATTCTTGAGTTGTTAGATTCAGGACTCACAAAATTATTTGTTTAACAGAAAACTGGCTCTGAAATACCATCCAGACAAGAATCCAGACAACCCCGAAGCCGCAGAAAAGTTTAAAGAAATCAACAATGCCAACTCGATCCTCAACGATGAGACCAAGCGCAAGATCTACGATGAATATGGCTCCATGGGGCTCTACGTGTCCGAGCAGTTTGGAGAAGAGAGTGTCAAATACTACTTCCTCATGTCGAAGTGGTGGTTCAAGGTGAGAGCTCGTTTCCCTATAAACAGCTTTATTATGCATCAGTAAATAGAGGCTCTATGTTACAGATTGTCTTTGCTGTAAACAAAGTGCATTGACCTAAACTGACATTCTGAAGTGATGTTAACTTACTCACAGATACCGTTTTAAAGAAATAAGGAATTACATAGTTCTTGGTGTGAATAAAAAAAAAAAAACTGTTTATGAAGTATTATTAGAAAGATAATCAAAAATAAACAGTGTTTAATGCTATATGTCCTTGGTGGGTTTCTGTCACTGTAAGCGAATTGAATTGAGAACAGAGCAGAAGGATTGCAGAAGGAGATTGGTGTCACCCCAATCTGCTCTGATAATCTGAACAGATCAGACATTAAGTGAGCTGTGTTCTCTTTGAGATGCTACATTTTGAATTTATTTTGGCTTTTGATCCAGATGTGATCATTTTCTCAAATAGGCTTAATGCAGAAGGCAAGACAGCTGAGCCTGATTAAAATGCATCAGCCTGTTTTGATCTACAAAGCTATAAATAAATGCTGATGTTCTTTGTTTTGCCAATCATTTCCCTTGGGTTTGAACTTCTTTCCTCGAACTTCCTAGCATGACAAATGTTGTAACATACTAGTAGCCACTTGCAAACGTCTCCTGTTGCTGTGGAATGAAACCTCTACCTTTTTGAGAGAGACGTCTCTGATCTGAGGTCTGTGTCTTTACCGCAGGCTATGGTCATGTGCTGTGCCGTTTTCTCCTGTTGCTGCTGCTGTTGCTGCTGCTGTTTCTGCTGTGGAAAGTGCAAACCACCAGAGGAGGAGAACTACCAGTACGTGGACCCAGAAGACCTGGAGGCCCAGATCAAAGCAGAGCAGGATGGAGGAGGTGAGCCTTAAATTGTTTAGGTTTAGTTCTGACTCTGCTAACTATCCCCTATTGGATAGTTGACTGGTACTGTATTGCTATGGTTTGCTAAAGTCACGAGTTGTTCAAAAGACTTATGAACTCAGGAATTGCCAGTTTGAATTGCTCTGATGAATGCATCAAATGAATTGATCTGTATCTGAATTGTAGAGCTGCAAGTTGTTACTTTCCGATATTTATACTTTATGTATTATGTAATGCATTATACATGAAGGCTTTAAGTAAAGTGTTACCAACATTTCTTCTTGCTATCCCAGTTGGAAGATGTGTTTCCTAAAATATTAGCATTTATTTGAATTTGAAATCTTTTGAAAAGATTATAAATATATTTATGGCCACTTTTGATCAGTATAATGTGTCATTGATAAATAAAGGTATTTTATTTATCTGACCCCAAATGCTTGAATAGTAGTGGATAATTTAGGCTAACCTCTTTAAATATATACAACTCTTAGATAGACATAATTGAAAGTAATAACTTGCAGTTATATAGTTACAACAAATACACTTGACCTTTATTTTACAAAGGGGATACTAGCTCGGCTTTGTTCAAATCGATGCTAAAGCCTCAGCCACAGTTGAGAAGGTGTCTGATCTCTGCTGTCTCAGTAGAGACACGTGATGTTGCTCAGGTGGCATGAACAGCAGGAACAAATTTAACAGATCAAGCAAAAACACTAAACATGCAGCTATTTATAACTCTGATCCTGTATATATAGATGTCAGTACTTTAGTTGGGTGGCCCTCTGAGGTTGTTTATTATATTTGCTCATACTTGAGGGGATTTTAACACTATAAAAAAACAAAAAAACAAGTTTGTTCAGTTCTGATGGTAAAAATTAGTTTTTTCCATACTCTCAAGTCCTTTAAATAAGAGATAAATATCACTAAGGACATGTTTTGTAGTCTAAAAAGATGATGGATTTGCTCAGATTCATGTCAAAATGAATAGTCAGAATCACCTATCATCTTTAAATGTTGCTGGCTGCACAACATTTTATATTAATAGCCCATGTCTGGATTCTGGTCTGCTATAGTGTTTGAAATGAGTTGAAGGTGTATGCAGTTTATCTCCATGTTTAACACTGAAATGAATGAAGTGTCACCGAAGACAGGACTCATCTCACTTGTCTGTCCTTGGCCATTTCCCAGATAGACATTTTGAGCGTTCAAGTGATGTATGTATCAGTCATCTAGGACATTGGGTATTGAGCACCTCTTGTCTTCCTGATGCTAATATAGTTTTATATTATTTATGGAGTGCAGCACAAGGGGTTTGGTCAATTTTGTTGTGTCTAAATTTAGGGCTGGCAAATGAACGACAGTCAAGTTCAGTGGACAAGAAGTACTGGCATTCTACAGGTTTCACAAAACATTTCTAATGTTTTTGTGTTTAGGATTTTTATCACACATCCTGGTATTCTTAAAGATGCCAACTTCTGTATTTGAAAGTGTTATCTTTTATAATTATTATTACAAAATAAAGCCTTTGTAGAAAGGTTTATATATAAAGTAAATCATACAGATATTGACTTTAATGTGTAGTAGGTGCTAACTAAGTGGATGTAAATTATGTTTACATGGTTGAAGCTCAATTTTAAAGGTATAAAGCAATTTTTGGGCCATCCTAAGAGCTGTGGAAGAATACATTACAATAAAATCTTTCATGTGACCTGTAATTTAAGATAACGGTTTCCATTTTACTCGACAGGTGAAACAATAATTATTGTCCAGCCTAAACCTAGTCCTGGTCCAGAAATCAGCAGTGAATCTATTCCAGATGCAAAATGACTTGTAAGGTTGTTGAATGTTCATCAGAGTCACTCTATTGTGATTGTCTACCTACAGCACCCTGTGTTTGTCTGTGATTCACCACATTGTCTTTCACTAACATTTGGATTACTGTGCAGCATTTGCTCTAACGAAGGCTGAGTTAGTCACTGGATATGGTTTTCAGGCTTTTATTAAGACCCAGCCTCTTGGCAACCTCGCTAAGGCTTATTAAACGGTGCTAGTATTTTAACATCTCATTAAGTAGATAAAATGTTTTCCGTATTAAGGAACTTCATGCACTGAAAGACTATGTAACGAACTGAAACCCAAAGCCAGTGACCTGCGTTACAGATCTTGAGATCTTGAGTTGTGTTTGCTTAACTAGGCCCATGCATGAACCTAATGCTTTGCATGTGCGTGCTGTGGATGTCCTTGTTTTGCATGTTGTCAGGCCAAGCCTTTTTCTGCCAAGTACTTTGAACCTCCTGTAGGTTTTGGAGTTTATTGACCAGGAGGTGGAAGGATACCATCTGACCCTCTAGTTTATGATTGAGCCAGACCACACAGTTGAGACGTTAATAATGTCATAATATGTAATATATCAACAATAATAACAGAATAATTGTTAGCATTTATTATTAAAAAATATATATTTATAAAAAGTTACATTTAGAGATGTAAACGTTAAAGAAATTAATATTTTTATTCAAGAAGGATGCAATTATGTAAAGACGTTTACATGCTTGCAAAAATGTATATTTCAAAATAAGTGCTGACATCCTGAGCATCAGATCAGTGTATTATAATAATTTCTGAAGGATCATGTGACACTGAAGACGGGGCTGTTTCTTAAAACAAGTTTACCAATGAAAGCCAGACTTATTTCAGTTAGTCTGACTTATTTTGAACCAAATCAACTCACAGTAAGTCTGACTAACTAAAATAAACCTGTCTTATTTGGTAAACTTGTTTTATGAAACAGGCCCACAGAGTAATGGCTAAAACCTTACATTTTAATATATATATATATATATATATATATATATATATATATATATATATATATATATATATATATATATATATATATATATATATATATATATATATATATATATATATATATATATATATATGAAATAATAATAAGAAAAACGAATACATGTATAATATTGTTACAAAATTTTTAGTATTAGTCTTACAATGCAGTTTTAAGTAGATCTTTATTAAGATTAGGAATTTAGTCCAATAAAAAAGCAAGCTACATAAGTAAATACATTTGTTACTTTTGTTTCATTTATTATTACGATATACACAAAAACGAAATGATTTGTCCTATTATAATCCAGCATTAAAACCCGTATGTTAGAGGATGTTAGAAGGCCAGTGAGTGTGAGGATGAGTCAGCAGGAAATTGGATTTCTGTTGAGAAGGTTGCGTCAGCATGAAGCAAAGCTGTCAAAGCAGCTGCATCTCATCGATAGAAATGCAATCAACACAGGCTGTGTCACACAGAGGCACCGCTGGCCTGTCACACAGCCATCTGTTCAGCAAAGTCAACTTCATCTCACCTCACACCTTTATTTCACCATCCCATTACTGTTTTTGTTTTCCTCTCTTTTTTATTTTTATTTTTAGTCTATAGCTAGGATATAAAGAATAAATAAAGAAATCTATTTTCATTCTTTGCTGCACATGGATGCTCTCTGTTAGTGGGGCGGTGATTCAGAAGAGCTGCATCAGGGAAGGGAGGTATGTTTCTTAGAGCAGGGCTGTGACCAGCTTTGGCCATATTCCAAGGAAACGACATCTGATGTGCTTCACTGTAGAGAACAGTGTATGCCTAGTGTTCATATTTCCTGCTAGGAAATCCCACATATCCCTCAGACCATCAAAACCTATTGGCAGTGCATCTCCAGTAAAACTGCATGCTCTGTACCTATGGCTGCCTAATCCTCAAAAATGATAGCTTCATGCAAATGAAAGGCAAATGGAGTCTGCGTTTATCTGCATGAATGCATGTTGCACACAATATACTTTAACTTTATAGTACTGGTAAACCGATATGTCAGCTAATATTTGGCCATTTTGATATTATCATCCACTTGGATGTTAAGAAGTGGCAGTTCTCTCTTATGGTTTTAAAAATTACAAACAATCATGCCAATGGACAATGCAAATTCTTTTTTCTTTTAATAATATATAATCTTTTATAAATTTACTATAATTTTTACTATAATTATCTGTTTTTTATCGGCTACTCTGATCTTGACTTTGTTCAAAACTCATATTGGTTAACCGCTGCTTTGTAGTTTTGCTAAAGCAATTAAAGTCATGATATTTAGATCCTAATTCTTTCCTTTATTATTTCATTAATTTTTTTAACCTTTATTTTTTGTAGGCTCAGATGTCCCTATTTTGATCCAGCCCAGTTCCAATGTCAACACCTCAGAGTCTATGCATTTCGCAGCCAGCCAGTCCAAGTACAACACCCAGAATTGAGCCACCTGCCTGGTCCTGGCCCCGGTCATTACTAAGGGGGTCCTGCTGATGGACTCTAAGGCCCCTGATGTAGTGTGCTGACGGCAGGGCATCACTGCACCAGGACTAAACTGTGCCACTGCGCCATACCTTGACTCTGACCCACTGGAATCGAGTGGCAGTTTGCCAAAAGACAAAGAAGCCTCTGCCAATCTTATCTGTGTCTCCATTGGTGTGTATGTCTGTCTGTTCGTATATAACTACACATTCATTTCAAAATAATACAGTTATGAGGCTGGTGCCACTGGGCAGTGCTCCAGCTGGGAAGTGGGTTTTACTTTTGAGGTTTGTTTCTTTTTGGTTCTGGCTATTTATTAAAATTAGTTTAAAGCGTGTTAGAAGCATGGACATTGAGTGGAATGATCATGTGTGCATGCAAAGCAATAACAGCATGCCACTACTATACAGCATAGGAACATGCAAGAACCCCTCCCACTTATCTTTATCCAAATGTGGAGCCACAACATGGCCCCCTTTTTTTTTTTTTGCTTCTTTAGATGGCAGTGTTTTCCATTCTCAAGTTTGCAGTCATCTGTTACATTTGCATTATAGTGCATTTCGTTTAAGATCAAATCGGTCAATCGTGCTCAAATGACACGACATAGCGTAATAGTTTTTTTCTGTCCAATGTGAAGGCAGATGCCTCAAACGTCAGCTGACGAGCCGTGTGCAATGGTCATACATTTCCCTAAAATCATAACTCTTGGATACGCTGGTGAAAGTTTTTTTTTTATGCACTTTTTTTTTTTTTTCACTACCTTCATTGGAGGCTTCTAATGCAAATCTAATGGCTTCAGCTCTTACAACTACTTCACTACTGCGAAAGCTAAAATATCTTTAATTTGTGAAGTTTTAATTTGTTCAAAGGGGCTGAAATGGGATCAACCCTATTTTTGGTGAACGCTATGCCAAATCGAGCAAACCTATGCTTTCTTTGTGCTCTTAGGACATATGATGACAAAACGGGAATATTTTTAATGATCTTATTTATTTTTAATATATCAGAATTGAGATTAATGTGTATGACATGTTCTGAGTGAAATGATGCACTGTGTTAACTTGATTTCCGAATTTGGATCTGCAAGAGCCTCGTGGTTTTAGCAATAAGGAAATGCCCATTGTGTTAAATGTGAAAGACTCAAATAGTCAATAGTAAGGTTACTGTTAGAAACAATATATTAGAGTCAGTACATTAGATGCCAATGTTTTCTCTGTAAATTGTTGTTCCAAATGCAATAGTATATACATGGATTGTACACCATTTTGTTTCTGTGTGCAAATGGAAATGTATATTATAATCTCAAGTAGTGTATGGACATCTGTCTATTCTGGTTGTCATTTTGGGGGGCATTTTCTTATAGCCAAGAAGTTTTCTTTTATTCCATTCAAACTGGATGGTACTTTCAGATAATAAACTTGCCAAACGAAAAAGAGATAAAGCCAGACATTATCAGAAAGCATTGGGATATGATCTTCTTCCAAACCAGCTGTTACTTTATTTCGTTTTTTTTTTTTTTTATATATTTTTCATTGGTACATTTCCATGCTTACTGGATCACTTCATTTAATTGCACAATGTCCATTTCCGCAATCAACAATTTATTTTTTGGCACTTGTTTGGGGTGCAAATGATAACTATGATTTTAAAGCATTTGACAGGTTTTGGCCTCTTCACCAGTGCACATATGAAGTTTTAAGATGCTGTGTAATTACCTGTTTGATGAGGCGGGAAAGCCACGTCTGGTCTGAATTTACCCACAGCCCAAAAGGAGCTAAGAACCCCAGTACTACATTGCTACTTTCCTCCGGTTTTAATTCAACATGGTTCGTAACATCTCATATTTCATTGTCTGTTTATATCATTGATTCTGAACTAAATAAATGGGGATTTGTAAAAATTGCATTTGAGTGATTCTTATATGCTATTGTATGAAGACTTCATTCATAAGTTTACTACCATGTCGACTTGACATTTAGGTTTTCATTTTTTGATTAGTATTATTGGTCTATGTTCGGAAATGAATTGGTATCTTCAGGCCTGCAGTCGTTAACATCACACTGCAGCTTCATGTGCTATAGTTGTACCCATAAGCTTGTAATCGGCTTAGTGTAGAACTCCATACGCTCATTAACAGACCTGTCAAAATACTTGGGAAGTGTACAGTCAGGTTTAATCATGCTGATGGACATGTTGAAAGGTTTGATTTCAATGTTAGATGACAAAACAGCTGCCGCCCAAAATTCAAAAATTTTTTGACAATGGGTCAAATTATTTGACTAATTTTCTGGACGTTTGGGAAATGTCTGCTTGTTTTAGCAATAAAATATAAGAGCCTGTGGTAATTTGTAAATGCAGTCTGCATGCACTTCTACTGTCAAAGGCTGCATTCATAATGTAGCATGGCATGCTTTTGCTTTTTTTTTTAAGTTACAATAACAATATTAATGGTACAGTTCACCCAAAAATAAAAAGTATTATTTACTCAACTTTGTGTTTTCAAACCTTTATGCACTTCTTTTATCCCTGGAATATGAAAGAAGAAATTGAAGAATGTTTGTAACCTAAACGTTTTGGTGACCATTGATGTATCTGCTCAGTTGTGCCATGAAGCCTTACCTCACCCTCCACAACATATAGGAATTGGCTGGAGGAGGAGCAAATCGTTTTTTTTTAATGATCTGACAGACATTCACCAAAAAACAATAAGTGAGTGAGTGAGTGAGTGAGTGAGAAACAGCATTAAGTATTATTAACCCATATTATAACTGAAATAGACCACGTTCTACATCAAAACATCACTAAAACAAGATTGTTCAGCCTAGAAAAAGTAATTAATTAACCACACACACACAAAAAAACCATTTGCATAATGTATTCACGCTTTCTAAACCAAGTACCGTTTTACAGGGGTGCTTAAAATTAAGAGCACCGTCAGTTGAAGCTGTGATAACAGCTCTAATGTGGTTCGCGCTCTTGCGGAGTGTCAAAGCTTTCTTGAACAAAGTAATACGCCAATACTGTAGTTACAGCTTTTTTATATGTATGAAAAACAGTAACATACAAGAGAAAGAACATAGTGTCAAGGGTTCCTTCTTACGTGTTTAGATTTGAGCAATGTAGCCATTCAAATATATAGTATGGATTTATTGTAGGTAATGGTCAATCAGAGACATTTAAAGGTGCAGTGTGTAGATTTTAGCGGCATCTAGCGGTGAAGTTGCGAAATGCAACCAGCGCTCCCCGCTCACCCCTCCCTTCAGAGAAGCTACGGTGGCCGACACAGGTAAAGATGTCGTTAGTAAAGACAGTAGCAGAGCAATGATATTTCTTTACAAAGATAGATCATGGAATTATATTTACTTAATTATTCAATAAGTTGATGTTATAACTGATGTTAATGTACTTGTTTATCATTGTGTCAGTGTTTTTTAAGTAAGAATCCACTCACAAAAGTTTTATTTGTATTTTTTTTTGTCCAGTATAAGCTCAGGAATCCATTCATTACAACGAACAAAGCATAGACATGATATAAATGCATTTTGTAAGAGAAATAGGGCAAAATGTTAAGTAGTCATATAAACGCAGTTGATGTAAGCACTGTTCAACACTCATTCACTCACTAATAAAAACACATGCCCAAAAAAACACAATACATTTTTTTAAATAAAAACGTTTTTCAGGACTCTAAACTTACTAATTAGTTTACAAAGAGCTTATACTGAAGCGAGTCTGACAAAACGACAGGTTTGGAATGTGTGA
>NW_020526931.1:37500-39553 GCF_003368295.1 Carassius auratus | reverse complement strand
CAGGTTGGTATGGCCGTAAGCGAAGACTGCTGCAAAGAGAGGGCTATTTAAAGACCAGCCCATTCTAATCGCCAGTACATTATATAAGTAGGAAAGAAACCCAAAAGCTTAAAGCACCTGGTATTCCTAGGCAGTCTCTCATCCAAGTACTAACCAGACCTAAACCTGCTAAGATTCAGAGATCGGGCATTGAATCTTTTTTTTAGCAAAATTATTTATATACTAAGTGAAATTTTCCAAAAAGCTTAAAGCACCTGGTATTCCCAGGCAGTCTCCCATCCATGTACTAACCAGGCCCAAACCTGCTAATATTCAGAGATCGGGCATTGACTCTATTTTTTGGCAAAATAATATATACTAGTGAAAATTTCAAAAAGCTTAAAGCACCTGGTATTCCTAGGCAGTCTCTCATCCAAGTACTAACCAGACCTAAACCTGCTAAGATTCAGAGATCGGGCATTGAGCTTTTTTTTTTTTTTTTTTGCAAATTATTTTATAAATCGTGAATTTTCCAAAAAGTTTAAAGCACCTGGTATTCCCAGGCAGTCTCTCATCCAAGTACTAACCAGACCAAACCTGCTAAGATTCAGAAATCGGGCATTGAATCTATTTTTTACAAAATAATTATTACTAAGTGAAAACATTTCCAAAAAGCTTAAAGCACCTGGTATTCCCTAGGCAGTTTCTTCATCCAAGTACTCACCAGACCTAAACCTGCTAAGATTCAGAGATCGGGCATTGACTTTTTTTTTTTTTTTTTTTCTTGCAAGATTATTTTATAAATCAGTGAAATTTTCCAAAAGGTTTAAAGCACCTGGTATTCCCAGGCAGTCTCTCATCCATGTACTAACCAGGCCCCAAAACCTGCTAATATTTCAGAGATCGGGCATTGACTCTATTTTTTTGGCAAAATTATTATATACTAAGTGAAACGTTTTCCAAAAAGCTTAAAGCACCTGGTATTCCTAGGCAGTCTCTCATCCAAGTACTAACCAGACCTAAACCTGCTAAGATTCAGAGATCGGGCATTGACTCTTTTTTTTTTTTTTTTTTTTTTTTTTTGCAAGATTATTATTATAAATCGTGAAATTTTCCAAAAAGCTTACAGCACCTGGTATTCCCAGGCGGTCTCCCATCCAAGTACTAACCAGGCCCAAACCTGCTTAGCTTCCGAGAGCGGATGAGATCGGATATAGCCAGGTTGGTATGGCCGTAAGCGAAGACTGCTGCAAAGAGAGGGCTATTTAAAGAGCAGCCCATCTAATCGCCAGTACATTATATAAGTAGGAAAGAAAACCCAAAAGCTTAAAGCACCTGGTATTCCTAGGCAGTCTCTCATCCAAGTACTAACCAGACCTAAACCTGCTAAGATTCAGAGATCGGGCATTGAATCAATTTTTTTAGCAAAATTATTATATACTAAGTGAAACATTTCCAAAAAAGCTTAAAGCACCTGGTATTCCTAGGCAGTCTCTCATCCAAGTACTAACCAGACCTAAACCTGCTAAGATTCAGAGATCGGGCATTGACTCTTTTTTTTTTTTTTTTTGCAAGATTATTTTATAAATCGTGAAATTTCCAAAAAGTTTAAAGCACCTGGCATTCCCAGGCAGTCTCTCATCCATGTACTAACCAGGCCCCTACCTGCTAATATTCAGAGATCGGGCATTGACTCTATTTTTTGGCTAAATTATTATATACTAAGTGAAAAGTTTCCAAAAAGCTTACAGCACCTGGTATTCCCAGGCCGTCTCCCATCCAAGTACTAACCAGGCCCAAACCTGCTTAGCTTCCGAGAGCAGACGAGATCGGGCATAGCCAGGTTGGTATGGCGTAAGCGAAGACTGCTGCAAAGAGAGGGCTATTTAAAGAACAGCCCATCTAATCGCCAGTACATTATATAAGTAGGAAAGAAAACCCAAAAGCTTAAAGCACCTAGTATTCCTAGGCAGTCTCTCATCCATGAACTAGCCAGACCTAAACCTGCTAAGATTCAGATATCGGGCATTGACTTTTTTTTTTTTTGCAAGATTATTATATAAATCGTGAAATT
>NW_020526931.1:20000-32500 GCF_003368295.1 Carassius auratus | reverse complement strand
TTGTTTAAGAATAAAGGCTGATTTAAAATGCTCTCTCTGCCTTGTGGCTTAAAATGCACATTCGTTAAAAATTTGCCCCATGCCCCCATCAGTTCTTTATAAAAATCTGGCAGCCCCTCCGTCATCCATTTTTTAACTTTCATCCATAAAATGTTGTCCCCCAAATTAAAATTACTACACTTACTTAAAAAATGCCCCATTGTTCTCTTCCATGCCACTTCGTTTTCTTCATCCAAGTACTTTTTTATTATTTTCACTCTCAAGCTGTTCTTTCTTTGCTCCACATCCATTAACCCCAGTCCTCCCTTCTTCACTGCTCCTATTAAAGTGTTGTATGCTATTCTTGGTGGCTTCCCTTCCCATAAAAAATCTAAAAAACATTTTTTCAGCCTTTTTTCTACCCACAACGGCATAGATGACACATATAAAATATACCACAATTTCGAAACCATTAAAACATTAAGAACTAAAACCTTCCCTTTCAAAGTTAATGTTCTCATTCTCCAAAAATTCAATCTTCTTTCAATCCCTCCTAAAGCTTCTTCCCACATAGTTTCATCTGCTTTCTTTTCATCCCTCCCCATTAAAACACCTAAAATCTTCATTTCTTTAGTTTCCTTAAAGGTAAAATGTTCTGTTAAAACCGGTGCCCCTCCAAATCTCATATACAGCGTTTTGTCCTCATTTACTTTAGCTCCTGATCCCCTACAATACTTTTGTACAATTTTAATTGCATTTTCCACACTCTTCAGATCCTTTAACAATAATGTTGTGTCATCCGCGTACTGAAAAATTTTACATTCCCCTCCCTCGATGCCTATGCCTTTTATCCCCTCTCCATGTTTTACAGCCAATCCCAAAGGTTCTGCAACTAAAGAATATAAAAGAGCTGACAACGGACATCCTTGTCTTATCGATCTAGTAATTTTAAAACACTGTGTTAAAAACCCATTACATTTAATTTTTGTTATTGCGCCTTTGTATAAAATCCTAATCCATTTCATAAAATTCTCTCCAAAACCAAAACTTTTTAAAACATCAAATAAAAAACCATGCTCCACCCTGTCAAAAGCTTTCTCAAAATCTAAACTGATAATAAACCCATCTTTATTGCTATCATGTATGTATCTTATCATATCCTTTATACTAATAGTTGTATCTGCTATGTCTCTCCCTTTCACTCCATACACTTGGTTAGTTTTAATTATACTCGGCATGACTTCTTTCAATCTGTTGGCTAAAATTTTAGATAAAATCTTTAAATCAGTATTTAGCATTGTAATCGGTCTATAGTTCTTTAAATCTGTCTTCTCTCCTTTTCTCTTGTATATCAATTTCATTAAACCCATTCCCATTCTTTGATTTAATTCTCCTTTCTTAAACACCTCTACATATACTTCTTTTAAAATGCTAGTTAAAAAATCTTTAAAAACTATATAAAATTCACTCCCCAAACCATCTACACCTGGACTTTTCTTTTTGTTTAATTCACTTATTGCTCTTTTAATCTCTTCTTCTCTAATCTCTTCATCACACTCTTTTTTGTCTAGTTCTCCTACTGTTGTTTTTATTTGCCTCAGTAACTCCAGTTTCTCTTCTTCCCCCACCCCCTCAGTACTAAACAGGTTTTCATAGTATGCCTTTATTTCTTTTAATATTTCCTCATTAGTTTCCACAACTACACCATTTTTCCCTCTTATTTCTTTAATCATACCAGCCTTCCCTCTTATTTTTTCTAAATCAAAAAAAAACTTTGTACATTTTTCACCCTCCACAGTATATTTAGCTTTACTTCTTAGTCTTGCGCCTTCATATTTTTCCTCTTCCATTTCTTTCAATATTCCCTCCAATTCTTTTATTTTTTGTATATCTTTCCCATTCTCATTTAATTCTTTTTCCAATTTTTCTCTTATTTCTCTCTCCTTCTTCCTCTTACTTCTCTGTATTAATTTACTGTACTTTATTGTGAATTTTTTAACTAAATATTTAACATTTTCCCACCATATCCTTTTATCTTCGCCGTACATTCCATTCTCCTTTTCTTTTTCAATAATTTCTTTAATACTTAACACATAGTCCTCATTCTTCAAAACCTCTACATTTAAAACCCATACCCCCGGCCCTTTCTTCACTGAACTCCAGTCTATTTGCATAAAAATTGGTTTATGGTCACTTAAGCTTGATTCTTCATATTTAATATTACCGATAAATCCTTCAATGTTCCTTGTACATAAAATAAAATCAATCCTAGTCTTACACATAAAATTACCCACTAATTGCCTCCTTGAATATTCTTTCTTTTTTTCGTTTCTTTCTCTCCATACATCAATTATATTATTTTCTTCCATTAATAATTTCAGTTCTTTTCTTCTTTTATCATTTTTAAATACCATTCCCTCTCCCATTTCTAATTTACTGAAAACAGTATTAAAATCACCCATCATAATAACTTCTTTATGTTTCTTTAAAAATTCTCTTAATACATTAAAATATTCCTTTTTTTCATTCTCTACTGTTGGTGCATGAATATTAACTAAAATAACTTTTTTCTCCTCATACTCCATTTCAACCGCAATACATTTCCCATCCATGTCATTATATATTGTTTTACACGATACACCACTGTTTTCTTTTATTAAAACTGCAACTCCTCTTCCCAGCCTCCCATCACCATTGTTATATAAAATCTCTCCGCTCCAACTTTTCCTTATTTCAGTCATGTACTCTTCCCTCCAGTTAGTTTCTTGTAATAAAATCACATCTTCTCCTTTACACATTTCTTTCACTTTTTCAAATTTTCCCATGTCTGACAGCCCTCTAGCATTAAAAGTCACTATTCTTAACAGCATAAAACATATAGAAATATGCATAAAACCCATAAACTCAGTCCATCTCCTCCAAACCCTTTAGCAACTCATACTTATTTGTACATTCAAAACCATCTTCTTTAAGCACTCTTTTTCTTGCAGTATCTAAATTGGGTATTACCTTCACAGATCTTCTTCTTTTTGATGATTTCCCCTGCGTCTCCTCATTTTCTTGTCCTTGTTCACACTCTTTTGTAGCATCATTAATTTCTACTGCGTCCATCTCCTTTTGCACACTGTCCGTCACATCCATCGGTGTACATAAAATTCCCTCCTGTTGTGCATCACTCAATACTTTATTCCTTTCATCATCCAGTTCCATAGTATCCAAAGCATTTTTCAAGCTGTCAGTCAAATCCATCTGTGTCCAAATTCCCCCCTCCTGTTGTGTTTGTATGATGGGTTCGTTACACTCTTTCTGTTGTTCCATATCCTTAATTAATTCCAGTCCTTCACCTCGAACTCTTTCTCCATCGTCTCGCTGCTCGTTGTCTCTTTCATGCACCTGCCCGCCCACCTGCTGCTCCTCCTCCTCACCCTGCATCCAACACTCACACTTATTTAAAACCAAATTGCAATCCGGGCACGTCACAGCATTGCAATTTCTTGCGAAGTGGCCTCTCTCCTCGCATTTATGGCACGTGAACTCTGGGCAGTCCTTCACCACATGGTCTGGGCTCATGCACAGCCGACAAGTCTTCACCTGATGGCTGTGCATCACCCGAAAATATTGTGGACCCTCTGCCGTCTCTATTTTTGTGCTGTAAGGGAGGGAGGCCACCTCCTTCGGGAACCGCGCCTTTACATATCTTGTCCCATCCTCAATGCTGGTGCCCGGATATACACGCCGCTTTATTTTTGAAATTGGGGAAACCCCCCAAACCTCCAGTTTATTTAAAATCTCTTCATCAGCAAGGTAGACGGGCAGATGCATGAAAGAGACAACATAATCTCTGTTTTGAAGTTTTTTTATCTCACAGTTCACTCCATTTATTAACAATCCCTCAGTCAGCTTATCACAAGTTTCTTCTTTTTCCATTGTGAGCTCGTATTCTTTTCCTTGTCTTGGCCTTAGTGCCAAGATTTCCCCATATCCACATTTGTCAGTCACCGCTTTGATAATATCCACAGCCCTCACCCCACTTAAATTCTCCACATTCACAATCACAGTTGCCTCCTTTAAGTATCTCCTTTCACCAAATTTATCTCTTGCATCTTGATTTTTACCGTGTCCTGCTCGTTGTCGATACTCCAGTCCAGTGTTGCTTGCCATGCGTCTCTCTCCAGCCAGTCCAGTGTCGTTTGCCATGCGTCTCTCTCCAGCCAGTCCAGTGTTGTTTGCCATGCGTCTCTCTCCAGCCATTCCAGTGTCGTTTGCCATGCGTCTCTCTCCAGCCAGTCCAGTGTCGTTTGCCATGCGTCTCTCTCCAGCCAGTCCAGTGTCGTTTGCCATGCGTGTCTCTCCAGCCATTCCAGTGTCGTTTGCCAATAATCCGTCCATTGTACAAAACACAAACAAAAAATTAACCACCCTCCAGCCAGCAAGATGCCGCTGTTAGGTGGTTTAAAACTGAAAAACTACACAAAAAATAAACTAAAGTCCAAAAACAACTCTCAAAACAAACACTAACAGAAAAAACAAAATGGAGGAGAGCCTTCCTCTCCAAACTGCAGCCAACACTTCCTGTAGCTCTCTAGCGCCCTCAGGTTGGTATGGCCGTAAGCGAAGACTGCTGCAAAGAGAGGGCTATTTAAAGACCAGCCCATCTAATCGCCAGTACATTATATAAGTAGGAAAGAAAACCCAAAAGCTTAAAGCACCTGGTATTCCTAGGCAGTCTCTCATCCAAGTACTAACCAGACCTTAACCTGCTAAGATTCAGATATCTGGCATTTACTTTTTTTTTTTTTTTGCAAGATTATTATATAAATCGTGAAATTTTCCAAAAAGTTTAAAGCACCTGGTATTCCCAGGCAGTCTCCCATCCATGTACTAACCAGGCCCAAACCTGCTAATATTCAGAGATCGGGCATTGACTCTATTTTTTGGCTAAATTATTATATACAAAGTGAAAAGTTTCAAAAAAGCTTAAAGCACCTGGTATTCCTAGGCAGTCTCTCATCCAAGTACTAACCAGACCTAAACCTGGTAAGATTCAGAGATCGGGCATTGACTCTTTTTTTTTTTTGCAAGATTATTATATAAATCGTGAAATTTTCCAAAAAGTTTAAAGCACCTGGTATTCCCAGGCAGTCTCCAAACCATGTACTAACCAGGCCCAAACCTGCTAATATTCAGAGATCGGGCATTGACTCTATTTTTTGGCAAAATTATTATATTCTAAGTGAAAAGTTTCCAAAAAGCTTACAGCACCTGGTATTCCCAGGCGGTCTCCCATCCAAGTACTAACCAGGCCCAAACCTGCTTAGCTTCCGAGAGCAGACGAGATCAGGCATAGCCAGGTTGGTATGGCGGTAAGCGAAGACTGCTGCAAAGAGAGGGCTATTTAAAGACCATCCCATCTAATCGGCAGTACATTATATAAGTAGGAAAGAAAACCCAAAAGCTTAAAGCACCTGGTATTCCTAGGCAGTCTCTCATCCAAGTACTAACCAGACCTAAACCTGCTAAGATTCAGATATCGGGCATTGACTTTTTTTTTTTTTTTTTTTGCAAGATTATTATATAAATCGTGAAATTTTCCAAAAAGTTTAAAGCACCTGGTATTCCCAGGCAGTCTCCCATCCATGTACTAACCAGGCCCAAACCTGCTAATATTCAGAGATCGGGCATTGACTCTATTTTTTGGCAAAATTATTATATACTAAGTGAAAAGTTTCCAAAAAGCTTACAGCACCTGGTATTCCCAGGCGGTCTCCCATCCAAGTACTAACCAGGCCCAAACCTGCTTAGCTTCCCAGAGCAGATGAGATCGGGCATAGCCAGGTTGGTATGGCCGTAAGCGAAGACTGCTGCAAAGAGAGGGCTATTTAAAGACCAGCCCATCTAATCGCCAGTACATTATATAAGTAGGAAAGAAAACCCAAAAGCTTAAAGCACCTGGTATTCCCAGGCAGTCTCCAAACCATGTACTAACCAGGCCTAAACCTGCTAATATTCAGAGATCGGGCATTGACTCTATTTTTTGGCAAAATTATTATATACTAAGTGAAAAGTTTCCAAAAATTTTACAGCACCTGGTATTCCCAGGCGGTCTCCCATTCAAGTACTAACCAGGCCCAAACCTGCTTAGCTTCCGAGAGCAGACGAGATCGGGCATAGCCAGGTTGGTATGGCCGTAAGCGAAGACTGCTGCAAAGAGAGGGCTATTTAAAGACCAGCCCATCTAATCGCCAGTACATTATATAAGTAGGAAAGAAAACCCAAAAGCTTAAAGCACCTGGTATTCCTAGGCAGTCTCTCATCCAAGTACTAACCAGACCTAAACCTGGTAAGATTCAGAGATCGGGCATTGACTCTTTTTTTTTTTGCAAGATTATTATATAAATCGTGAAATTTTCCAAAAAGCTTAAAGCACCTGGTATTCCCAGGCAGTCTCCAAACCATGTACTAACCAGGCCCAAACCTGCTAATATTCAGAGATCGGGCATTGACTCTATGTTTTGGATAAATTATTATATACAAAGTGAAAAGTTTCAAAAAAGCTTAAAGCACCTGGTATTCCTAGGCAGTCTCTCATCCAAGTACTAACCAGACCTAAACCTGGTAAGATTCAGAGATCGGGCATTGACTCTTTTTTTTTTTTTTTTTTTTGCAAGATTATTATATAAATCGTGAAATTTTCCAAAGAGTTTAAAGCACCTGGTATTCCCAGGCAGTCTCCCATCCATGTACTAACCAGGCCCAAACCTGCTAATATTCAGAGATCGGGCATTGACTCTATGTTTTGGATAAATTATTATATACAAAGTGAAAAGTTTCAAAAAAGCTTAAAGCACCTGGTATTCCTAGGCAGTCTCTCATCCAAGTACTAACCAGACCTAAACCTGGTAAGATTCAGAGATCGGGCATTGACTCTTTTTTTTTTTTTTTTTTTTTTTTTTTGCAAGATTATTATATAAATCGTGAAATTTTCCAAAGAGTTTAAAGCACCTGGTATTCCCAGGCAGTCTCCAAACCATGTACTAACCAGGCCCAAACCTGCTTATATTCAGAGATCGGGCATTGACTCTATTTTTTGGCAAAATTATTATATACTAAGTGAAAAGTTTCCAAAAAGCTTACAGCACCTGGTATTCCCAGGCGGTCTCCCATCCAAGTACTAACCAGGCCCAAACCTGCTTAGCTTCCGAGAGCAGACGAGATCGGGCATAGCCAGGTTGGTATGGCCGTAAGCGAAGACTGCTGCAAAGAGAGGGCTATTTAAAGACCAGCCCATCTAATCGCCAGTACATTATATAAGTAGGAAAGAAAACCCAAAAGCTTAAAGCACCTGGTATTCCTAGGCAGTCTCTCATCCAAGTACTAACCAGACCTTAACCTGCTAAGATTCAGATATCTGGCATTTACTTTTTTTTTTTTTTTTTGCAAGATTATTATATAAATCGTGAAATTTTCCAAAAAGTTTAAAGCACCTGGTATTCCCAGGCAGTCTCCCATTCATGTACTAACCAGGCCCAAACCTGCTAATATTCAGAGATCGGGCATTGACTCTATTTTTTGGCTAAATTATTATATACAAAGTGAAAAGTTTTAAAAAAGCTTAAAGCACCTGGTATTCCTAGGCAGTCTCTCATCCAAGTACTAACCAGACCTAAACCTGGTAAGATTCAGAGATCGGGCATTGACTCTTTTTTTTTTGCAAGATTATTATATAAATCGTGAAATTTTCCAAAAAGTTTAAAGCACCTGGTATTCCCAGGCAGTCTCCAAACCATGTACTAACCAGGCCCAAACCTGCTAATATTCAGAGATCGGGCATTGACTCTATTTTTTGGCAAAATTATTATATACTAAGTGAAAAGTTTCCAAAAAGCTTACAGCACCTGGTATTCCCAGGCGGTCTCCCATCCAAGTACTAACCAGGCCCAAACCTGCTTAGCTTCCGAGAGCAGACGAGATCGGGCATAGCCAGGTTGGTATGGCGGTAAGCGAAGACTGCTGCAAAGAGAGGGCTATTTAAAGACCATCCCATCTAATCGCCAGTACATTATATAAGTAGGAAAGAAAACCCAAAAGCTTAAAGCACCTGGTATTCCTAGGCAGTCTCTCATCCAAGTACTAACCAGACCTAAACCTGCTAAGATTCAGATATCGGGCATTGACTTTTTTTTTTTTTTTTTTTTTTTGCAAGATTATTATATAAATCGTGAAATTTTCCAAAAAGTTTAAAGCACCTGGTATTCCCAGGCAGTCTCCAAACCATGTACTAACCAGGCCCAAACCTGCTAATATTCAGAGATCGGGCATTGACTCTATTTTTTGGCAAAATTATTATATACTAAGTGAAAAGTTTCCAAAAAGCTTACAGCACCTGGTATTCCCAGGCGGTCTCCCATCCAAGTACTAACCAGGCCCAAACCTGCTTAGCTTCCGAGAGCAGACGAGATTTTTTTTTTTTTTTTTTTTTTTATTATAAAAAATGTACATTCATTTAATTTGTTTCATACAGTTACAATCCATGACATTATTATTCATATTTCCCCCATAGCCAGTTTACACCATTTTCTTTCATTTCCAACATTGGATTCCCTCTTACAATCATTTCTATAAAATCATCCTCTTTGTTTTCCATTGAGAAATAATTCCATAACAGTCTCACAGAGTATTCCATCCTGTTTTTAAAGAATATCCACACATCAACATTTTTCCCATCATATTTCGCCATGTTTCTTCTCAACCATATTACATACTTTGCTATTGTTACACATAAATTAAAGGTATACATATTACAGTCATTATGACCAAATAAAAACATTGTTTCCCACTTCTTTTGGTCCTCATCATACTTCCCCTCCAAAATTTATTTTGCAATTTCCTTCATTTTTCTCATAAAATCATCTAACCTTTCACAATAAAAAAACAGATGTAACAGTCCTTCCTTTTCTTTCATACACACTTTACACTTTGCATCATTTTGAATTCCTATTTTATGTAATCTCATCTCTGTTAATATACAATTGTGTCTCAATAAATAATTAAAATTCTCTAAAATTGGTTCCATATATTTCAACCTCACGTTTCCCCAAATTTCATTTTCATTTAAGTCATCATATCTTTCTTTCCAGTAGTTCAAAGCTACTGGTTTTGTAAAAGCGATAGACCTAAAAATACTATACACATTCCTTACTTTGCATAAATTAAAATGGACGTTTTCCCCATTTAACCTTTTAAAAAATACATCTGGAAATTCATTCTCATCCCCACTCTCATAGTTTTCAATTCTTTCAATCCAGTCCTTTGGTATCGCTTTCTTTAAATCCTCATATTGTCCTTCTAACTTCCTTCTCCACGCCCTTTTGCCCCCTTCTCTCAATGCATCCACAACTGCCTGTAAAGGTACATAACCCTCTATCACCTCATACAATAGATCTTTTATTTGTCTCAAACCACAATCCCACCATTCTTTATAATACATGACCTTGCCGTCCCTTATGATATTCGGATTTAAAAACAATGGTTGTTCTAAAAGCTGGGCCCTTCCTTTAGGTAAAATCTGTACATTTTCTAAAAATTCCCCCCATGATTCCAAAACCTCCACATAAAAACATGGCAGACCTTTTAACATCCAGCTTTTCATTTTCATCCATAAAACATTACATCCCATATTACATTTTTCCAGGTAATATTCCATGACTCTTTTCCAAATTACATCACTTTTGCTCTCTAGAAACTTCTGAACTGTTTTAATTCTCAGCGTTCTCATTCTTAAAAATGGATCTAAAAGTCCCAATCCTCCCTCCTTTATGTTTCCAAGTAATGTATCATATGCAATCTTAGCCCTTCCATTTCCCCATAAAAACTTTAAAACCAATTCTTTCATTTTTTTGTAGTACAGATGAGGCAATGGGGTTACTCCCAACACATACCAGACTTTCGACAGCATCAATGAATTTATAATTAAAACTTTCCCCCTTAGCTTTAAATCTCTAATTTGCCAAAATCTCAGTCTTTTTCCAATTCCATTTAAAACACCTTCCCAATTCAAAGTGTCTGCCTTATTAGAATCAATACCAACCCACAACCCCAAAATCTTGATGTGCTGCATTTCCTCCTTGAATTGTATATGCTGCGGTATTTCCTCTACTCTGCCAATCCTCATACACACACTTTTCCCCACATTTACTTTGGCTCCCGACCCTTTACAATATCTTTCTAAAATCCCCATTGCCCTATCAATACTTTGGATGTCTTCTACCAACAAGGTTGTATCATCTGCATACTGATACACTGCTTCTCTTTGGAAATGGTTCTTTATTTGTATTCCTTTGATTTCTCTGTCTGCCTTAATAGCCAAACCAAGTGGCTCGGCTACCAGAGAGTAAAGTAAGGCAGACAGTGGGCATCCTTGCCTGATCGACCTTGTTGGTTGAAAACAATCCGTTAAAAAACCATTGCATTTTATGCATGTTAACACATCTGAGTAAAAAATCCAAATCCATTTTCTAAAATTTTCTCCAAAACCAAAAGCCTTAAGAACATCAAATAAAAACTCATGCTCTACCCTGTCAAATGCCTTTTCTAAATCCAGACTTATTAAAAATCCCCCCTTTCCCTTCTCCTTCATATAATAAATTGTGTCTCTTATACTTTTAACCACATCTACTATATCTCTTCCTTGCACCCCGTATGCCTGTGTTGTTTTTATTATTTTTGGTAAAACCTTTTTTAATCTGTTTGCTAATACTTTTGCTAATATTTTAAAATCTGTATTCAACATGGATATAGGTCTAAAATTTTTAAGATCTTTTGGATTACCGCTTTTTTTGTAAATCATTTTTACCATGCCTATCTTCATTTTTTCACTCAACACCCCCTTCTTGAAAATTTCTTCAAAAACTTCTTTTAAAATTGGCACTAACATTTCTCTAAAAGTTTTATAAAATTCATTAGTCAAACCATCCACACCAGGGCTCTTTCCAGGTTTTAACTGTTGAATTGTCATATCTATTTCTTCTTCCTTAATTTCTTCATCACACAAAATCCTGTCCTCACCTGTTAACTTAGATTTAATTTGTTTAATCAAAAACTCCTCATCATTTTTTCCTATACCTTGTCCCTTAAACATGTCCATGTAATATTGCTTTACTGTTTTAAAAATTTCTTTAGTTTCTGTTTCTATTTCCCCTTTTTTATTTAAGACTTCTTTCAATAGATCAGCCTTCTGCCTATTTTGTTCTAAATTAAAGAAAAAATTTGTGAAAAGAAAAACTTTCTCCCTCTACTGCATATTTTGCTTTACTTCTTATAATTGCACCCTTACATTTTTCCTCTTCTAATATCTTTAATTTATCTTGTAGCATTATTGTTTTTTCAATTTCCTCTTTTCCATTGCTTTCTGACACTTTACTTAACTCATTATTCAGGAGTTTGGTTAATTCGGTTTCCTTCTGTTTTTCTAATTTTCTGACATTTTTACTGTATTCTATTGAACATGTCTTTATTTCCCACTTAACACTATCCCACCATACTCTTTTCTCTTCCCTATACATTCTATTAATTTTGCTTTCTTCCACAATCCCTTTAATACTTTCCTGATATGCATTACTCTTTAAAATCTTTGCATTTAAAACCCACACTCCCCCTCCCCTTTTCACACTTGAAGAATCTAATGTTAAAAATAAGAGAGAATGATCACTAAGACCAACTCGTTTATAATAAACATTAGTAATATTCCCTTGCATTTCCTCTGTACATAAAATATAATCAATCCTACTTTGTTTCAGTTCTTTTAAAACAAATTGTCTTCTTGAAAATTGCCTGCTCGTTCTATTTCTTTCTCTCCACACATCAATCAATTTAAAATCCCCCATCAGTTTGTTCAACTCCTCCCTTCCCTTATCAGTCTTAAAAACCATATTACTTGCTAAGTCTAATTCTGTAAAAACAGTATTAAAATCCCCCATTAAAATCACCCTTTCATTAATTCTTACATTTGCAGATATTGTTTAAAAAAATTCCACCTTTTGCTTTTCTTCATTTGGAGCATGTATGTTACATATTGTACATCTCTCATTTCCTTTTTCTATTTCAACAGCTAAACATTTCCCTGCTCCATCATTAAACACCACACTTTCTTTTTCACACACCTCTCGTCTTATTAAAATAGCAACCCCTTTCCCAGTTTTCTCTGTACCATTATTACAATGTATATTCCCATCCCATAAATTTTCAAACCTTTTAACACAATAATTTTTCCAATTCGTTTCTTGTAATACAAATACATCCACCCCTCTACATAATTCCCTCATATTTTCAAATTTCTCCACATCCATTAAACCTCGTGCATTAAATGAAACAACTCTTAAAAACATAAAAACAATATAAAATAAATAATTAAAACATTTCATTTTTTTTTCAGTCATGCTCCATATCTCTCAGTACATCAAATCTGTTCTCACAACCCTCCTTGTCTTTTAATATTCCTTGCCTTAAAAATCTTTTCTTTGCAA
>NW_020526931.1:7500-15000 GCF_003368295.1 Carassius auratus | reverse complement strand
CATCTAATCGCCAGTACATTATATAAGTAGGAAAGAAAACCCAAAAGCTTAAAGCACCTGGTATTCCTAGGCAGTCTCTCATCCAAGTACTAACCAGACCTAAACCTGCTAAGATTCAGATATCGGGCATTGACTTTTTTTTTTTTTTTTTTGCAAGATTATTATATAAATCGTGAAATTTTCCAAAAAGTTTAAAGCACCTGGTATTCCCAGGCAGTCTCCAAACCATGTACTAACCAGGCCCAAACCTGCTAATATTCAGAGATCGGGCATTGACTCTATTTTTTGGCAAAATTATTATATACTAAGTGAAAAGTTTCCTAAAAGCTTACAGCACCTGGTATTCCCAGGCGGTCTCCCATCCAAGTACTAACCAGGCCCAAACCTGCTTAGCTTCCGAGAGCAGACGAGATCGGGCATAGCCAGGTTGGTATGGCCGTAAGCGAAGACTGCTGCAAAGAGAGGGCTATTTAAAGACCAGCCCATCTAATCGCCAGTACATTATATAAGTAGGAAAGAAAACCCAAAAGCTTAAAGCACCTGGTATTCCTAGGCAGTCTCTCATCCAAGTACTAACCAGACCTAAACCTGGTAAGATTCAGAGATCGGGCATTGACTCTTTTTTTTTTTTTTTTTTTTTTTTGCAAGATTATTATATAAATCGTGAAATTTTCCAAAAAGTTTAAAGCACATGGTATTCCCAGGCAGTCTCCCATCCATGTACTAACCAGGCCCAAACCTGCTAATATTCAGAGATCGGGCATTGACTCTATTTTTTGGCTAAATTATTATATACTAAGTGAAAAGTTTCCAAAAAGCTTACAGCACCTGGTATTCCCAGGCGGTCTCCCATCCAAGTACTAACCAGGCCCAAACCTGCTTAGCTTCCGAGAGCAGACGAGATCGGGCATAGCCAGGTTGGTATGGCCGTAAGCGAAGACTGCTGCAAAGAGAGGGCTATTTAAAGACCAGCCCATCTAATCGCCAGTACATTATATAAGTAGGAAAGAAAACCCAAAAGCTTAAAGCACCTGGTATTCCTAGGCAGTCTCTCATCCAAGTACTAACCAGACCTAAACCTGGTAAGATTCAGAGATCGGGCATTGACTCTTTTTTTTTTTTTTTTTTTTTGCAAGATTATTATATAAATCGTGAAATTTTCCAAAAAGTTTAAAGCACCTGGTATTCCCAGGCAGTCTCCAAACCATGTACTAACCAGGCCCAAACCTGCTAATATTCAGAGATCGGGCATTGACTCTTTTTTTTGGCAAAATTATTATAAACTAAGTGAAAAGTTTCCTAAAAGCTTACAGCACCTGGTATTCCCAGGCGGTCTCCCATCCAAGTACTAACCAGGCCCAAACCTGCTTAGCTTCCGAGAGCAGACGAGATCGGGCATAGCCAGGTTGGTATGGCCGTAAGCAAAGACTGCTGCAAAGAGAGGGCTATTTAAAGACCAGCCCATCTAATCGCCAGTACATTATATAAGTAGGAAAGAAAACCCAAAAGCTTAAAGCACCTAGTATTCCTAGGCAGTCTCTCATCCAAGAACTAGCCAGACCTAAACCTGCTAAGATTCAGATATCGGGCATTGACTTTTTTTTTTTTTTTTTTTTTTTGCAAGATTATTATATAAATCGTGAAATTTTCCAAAAAGTTTAAAGCACCTGGTATTCCCAGGCAGTCTCCAAACCATGTACTAACCAGGCCTAAACCTGCTAATATTCAGAGATCGGGCATTGACTCTATTTTTTGGCAAAATTATTATATACTAAGTGAAAAGTTTCCAAAAATTTTACAGCACCTGGTATTCCCAGGCGGTCTCCCATCCAAGTACTAACCAGGCCCAAACCTGCTTACCTTCCGAGAGCAGACGAGATCGGGCATAGCCAGGTTGGTATGGCCGTAAGCGAACACTGCTGCAAAGAGAGGGCTATTTAAAGACCAGCCCATCTAATCGCCAGTACATTATATAAGTAGGAAAGAAAACCCAAAAGCTTAAAGCACCTGGTATTCCTAGGCAGTCTCTCATCCAAGTACTAACCAGACCTAAACCTGCTAAGATTCAGATATCGGGCATTGACTTTTTTTTTTTTTTTTTTTGCAAGATTATTATATAAATCGTGAAATTTTCCAAAAAAGTTTAAAGCACCTGGTATTCCCAGGCAGTCTCCCATCCATGTACTAACCAGGCCCAAACCTGCTAATATTCAGAGATCGGGCATTGACTCTATTTTTTGGCAAAATTATTATATACTAAGTGAAAAGTTTCCAAAAAGCTTACAGCACCTGGTATTCCCAGGCGGTCTCCCATCCAAGTACTAACCAGGCCCAACCTGCTTAGCTTCCGAGAGCAGACGAGATCGGGCATAGCCAGGTTGGTATGGCCGTAAGCGAAGACTGCTGCAAAGAGAGGGCTATTTAAAGACCAGCCCATCTAATCGCCAGTACATTATATAAGTAGGAAAGAAAACCCAAAAGCTTAAAGCACCTGGTATTCCTAGGCAGTCTCTCATCCAAGTACTAACCAGACCTAAACCTGGTAAGATTCAGAGATCGGGCATTGACTCTTTTTTTTTTTTTTTTTTTTGCAAGATTATTATATAAATCGTGAAATTTTCCAAAAAGTTTAAAGCACCTGGTATTCCCAGGCAGTCTCCAAACCATGTACTAACCAGGCCCAAACCTGCTAATATTCAGAGATCGGGCATTGACTCTATTTTTTGGCAAAATTATTATATACTAAGTGAAAAGTTTCCTAAAAGCTTACAGCACCTGGTATTCCCAGGCGGTCTCCCATCCAAGTACTAACCAGGCCCAAACCTGCTTAGCTTCCGAGAGCAGACGAGATCGGGCATAGCCAGGTTGGTATGGCCGTAAGCGAAGACTGCTGCAAAGAGAGGGCTATTTAAAGACCAGCCCATCTAATCGCCAGTACATTATATAAGTAGGAAAGAAAACCCAAAAGCTTAAAGCACCTGGTATTCCTAGGCAGTCTCTCATCCAAGTACTAACCAGACCTAAACCTGGTAAGATTCAGAGATCGGGCATTGACTCTTTTTTTTTTTTTTTTTTTGCAAGATTATTATATAAATCGTGAAATTTTCTAAAAAGTTTAAAGCACCTGGTATTCCAGGCAGTCTCCAAACCATGTACTAACCAGGCCCAAACCTGCTAATATTCAGAGATCGGGCATTGACTCTATTTTTTGGCAAAATTATTATATACTAAGTGAAAAGTTCCAAAAATTTTACAGCACCTGGTATTCCCAGGCGGTCTCCCATTCAAGTACTAACCAGGCCCAAACCTGCTTAGCTTCCGAGAGCAGACGAGATCGGGCATAGCCAGGTTGGTATGGCCGTAAGCGAAGACTGCTGCAAAGAGAGGGCTATTTAAAGACCAGCCCATCTAATCGCCAGTACATTATATAAGTAGGAAAGAAAACCCAAAAGCTTAAAGCACCTGGTATTCCCAGGCAGTCTCCAAACCATGTACTAACCAGGCCTAAACCTGCTAATATTCAGAGATCGGGCATTGACTCTATTTTTTGGCAAAATTATTATATACTAAGTGAAAAGTTTCCAAAAATTTACAGCACCTGGTATTCCCAGGCGGTCTCCCATTCAAGTACTAACCAGGCCCAAACCTGCTTAGCTTCCGAGAGCAGACGAGATCGGGCATAGCCAGGTTGGTATGGCCGTAAGCGAAGACTGCTGCAAAGAGAGGGCTATTTAAAGACCAGCCCATCTAATCGCCAGTACATTATATAAGTAGGAAAGAAAACCCAAAAGCTTAAAGCACCTGGTATTCCTAGGCAGTCTCTCATCCAAGTACTAACCAGACCTAAACCTGCTAAGATTCAGATATCGGGCATTGACTTTTTTTTTTTTTTTTGCAAGATTATTATATAAATCGTGAAATTTTCCAAAAAGTTTAAAGCACCTGGTATTCCCAGGCAGTCTCCAAACCATGTACTAACCAGGCCCAAACCTGCTAATATTCAGAGATCGGGCATTGACTCTATTTTTGGCAAAATTATTATATACTAAGTGAAAAGTTTCCTAAAGCTTACAGCACCTGGTATTCCCAGGCGGTCTCCCATCCAAGTACTAACCAGGCCCAAACCTGCTTAGCTTCCGAGAGCAGACGAGATCGGGCATAGCCAGGTTGGTATGGCCGTAAGCGAAGACTGCTGCAAAGAGAGGGCTATTTAAAGACCAGCCCATCTAATCGCCAGTACATTATATAAGTAGGAAAGAAAACCCAAAAGCTTAAAGCACCTGGTATTCCTAGGCAGTCTCTCATCCAAGTACTAACCAGACCTAAACCTGGTAAGATTCAGAGATCGGGCATTGACTCTTTTTTTTTTTTTTTTTTTTTTTGCAAGATTATTATATAAATCGTGAAATTTCCAAAAAGTTTAAAAGCACATGGTATTCCCAGGCAGTCTCCCATCCATGTACTAACCAGGCCCAAACCTGCTAATATTCAGAGATCGGGCATTGACTCTATTTTTTGGCTAAATTATTATATACTAAGTGAAAAGTTTCCAAAAGCTTACAGCACCTGGTATTCCCAGGCGGTCTCCCATCCAAGTACTAACCAGGCCCAAAACCTGCTTAGCTTCGAGAGCAGACGAGATCGGGCATAGCCAGGTTGGTATGGCCGTAAGCGAAGACTGCTGCAAAGAGAGGGCTATTTAAAGACCAGCCCATCTAATCGCCAGTACATTATATAAGTAGGAAAGAAAACCCAAAAGCTTAAAGCACCTGGTATTCCTAGGCAGTCTCTCATCCAAGTACTAACCAGACCTAAACCTGGTAAGATTCAGAGATCGGGCATTGACTCTTTTTTTTTTTTTTTTTTTTGCAAGATTATTATATAAATCGTGAAATTTTCCAAAAAGTTTAAAGCACCTGGTATTCCCAGGCAGTCTCCAAACCATGTACTAACCAGGCCCAAACCTGCTAATATTCAGAGATCGGGCATTGACTCTATTTTTTGGCAAAATTATTATATACTAAGTGAAAAGTTTCCTAAAAGCTTACAGCACCTGGTATTCCCCAGGCGGGTCTCCCATCCAAGTACTAACCAGGCCCAAACCTGCTTAGCTTCCGAGAGCAGACGAGATCGGGCATAGCCAGGTTGGTATGGCCGTAAGCGAAGACTGCTGCAAAGAGAGGGCTATTTAAAGACCAGCCCATCTAATCGCCAGTACATTATATAAGTAGGAAAGAAAACCCAAAAGCTTAAAGCACCTGGTATTCCTAGGCAGTCTCTCATCCAAGTACTAACCAGACCTAAACCTGGTAAGATTCAGAGATCGGGCATTGACTCTTTTTTTTTTTTTTTTTTTTGCAAGATTATTATATAAATCGTGAAATTTTCCAAAAAGTTTAAAGCACATGGTATTCCCAGGCAGTCTCCATCCATGTACTAACCAGGCCCAAACCTGCTAATATTTCAGAGATCGGGCATTGACTCTATTTTTTGGCTAAATTATTATATACTAAGTGAAAAGTTTCCAAAAAGCTTACAGCACCTGGTATTCCCAGGCGGTCTCCCATCCAAGTACTAACCAGGCCCAAACCTGCTTAGCTTCCGAGAGCAGACGAGATCGGGCATAGCCAGGTTGGTATGGCCGTAAGCGAAGACTGCTGCAAAGAGAGGGCTATTTAAAGACCAGCCCATCTAAATCGCCAGTACATTATATAAGTAGGAAAGAAAACCCAAAAGCTTAAAGCACCTGGTATTCCTAGGCAGTCTCTCATCCAAGTACTAACCAGACCTAAACCTGCTAAGATTCAGATATCTGGCATTTACTTTTTTTTTTTTTTTTTGCAAGATTATTATATAAATCGTGAAATTTTCCAAAAAGTTTAAAGCACCTGGTATTCCCAGGCAGTCCCCCATCCATGTACTAACCAGGCCCAAACCTGCTAATATTCAGAGATCGGGCATTGACTCTATTTTTTGGCTAAATTATTATATACAAAGTGAAAGTTTTCAAAAAAGCTTAAAGCACCTGGTATTCCTAGGCAGTCTCTCATCCAAGTACTAACCAGACCTAAACCTGGTAAGATTCAGAGATCGGGCATTGACTCTTTTTTTTTTTGCAAGATTATTATATAAATCGTGAAATTTTCCAAAAAGTTTAAAGCACCTGGTATTCCGAGGCAGTCTCCCATCCATGTACTAACCAGGCCCAAACCTGCTAATATTCAGAGATCGGGCATTGACTCTATTTTTTGGCTAAATTATTATATACTAAGTGAAAAGTTTCCAAAAAGCTTACAGCACCTGGTATTCCCAGGCGGTCTCCCATCCAAGTACTACCAGGCCCAAACCTGCTTAGCTTCGAGAGCAGACGAGATCGGCATAGCCAGGTTGGTATGGCCGTAAGCGAAGACTGCTGCAAAGAGAGGCCTATTTAAAGACCAGCCCATCTAATCGCCAGTACATTATATAAGTAGGAAAGAAAACCCAAAAGCTTAAAGCACCTGGTATTCTAGGCAGTCTCTCATCCAAGTACTAACCAGACCTAAACCTGGTAAGATTCAGAGATCGGGCATTGACTCTTTTTTTTTTTTTTTTTTTTGCAGATTATTATATAAATCGTGAAATTTCCAAAAAGTTTAAAGCACCTGGTATTCCCAGGCAGTCTCCAAACCATGTACTAACCAGGCCCAAACCTGCTTATATTCAGAGATCGGGCATTGACTCTATTTTTGGCAAAATTATTATATACTAAGTGAAAAGTTTCCAAAAGCTTACAGCACCTGGTATTCCCAGGCGGTCTCCCATCCAAGTACTAACCGGGCCCAAACCTGCTAGCTTCCGAGAGCAGACGAGATCGGGCATAGCCAGGTTGGTATGGCCGTAAGCGAAGACTGCTGCAAAGAGAGGGCTATTTAAAGACCAGCCCATCTAATCGCCAGTACATTATATAAGTAGGAAAGAAAACCCAAAAGCTTAAAGCACCTGGTATTCCTAGGCAGTCTCTCATCCAAGTACTAACCAGACCTAAACCTGCTAAGATTCAGATATCGGGCATTGACTTTTTTTTTTTTTTTGCAAGATTATTATATAAATCGTGAAATTTTCCAAAAAGTTTAAAGCACCTGGTATTCCCAGGCAGTCTCCCATCCATGTACTAACCAGGCCCAAACCTGCTAATATTCAGAGATCGGGCATTGACTCTATTTTTTGGCTAAATTATTATATACAAAGTGAAAAGTTTCAAAAAGCTTAAAGCACCTGGTATTCCTAGGCAGTCTCTCATCCAAGTACTAACCAGACCTAAACCTGGTAAGATTCAGAGATCGGGCATTGACTCTTTTTTTTTTTGCAAGATTATTATATAAATCGTGAAATTTTCCAAAAAGTTTAAAGCACCTGGTATTCCCAGGCAGTCTCCATCCATGTACTAACCAGGCCCAAACCTGCTAATATTCAGAGATCGGGCATTGACTCTATTTTTTGGCAAAATTATTATATACT
>NW_020526930.1:0-15226 GCF_003368295.1 Carassius auratus | reverse complement strand
TTTTTGTGCATATAACTTCTAACACATAAAACAGTCTTACAGCATTGCAAAAACATTGTTATTTCATAAGGCATAAGCATCCTGCAGTTTGGCAAGGTTTGCACTGAATATTGAATGAAACAGCTTTCTCTAATAGAGAGAAAAGCTTTTGAGCAGATTTCGGCTAGATTTCACTTCATTTGAACAGAAGCAGTATTTCAACATTACTGCTCTCAGAAACCTGTTTTTGTGCATATAACTTCTAACACATTAAAAACAGTCTTACAGCATTGCAAAAACATTGTGTTTCATAAGGCATAAGCATCCTGCAGTTTGGCAAGGTTTGCACTGAATATTGAATGAAACAGCTTTCTCTAATAGAGAGAAAAGCTTTTGAGCAGATTTGGGCTAGATTTCACTTCATTTGAACAGAAGCAGTATTTCAACATTACTGCTCTCAGAAACCTGTTTTTGTGCATATAACTTCTAACACATTAAAAACAGTCTTACAGCATTGCAAAAACATTGTGTTTCATAAGGCATAAGCATCCTGCAGTTTGGCAAGGTTTGCACTGAATATTGAATGAAACAGCTTTCTCTAATAGAGAGAAAAGCTTTTGAGCAGATTTCGGCTAGATTTCACTTCATTTGAACAGATGCAGTATTTCAACATTACTGCTCTCAGAAACCTGTTTTTGTGCATATAACTTCTAACACATTAAAAACAGTCTTACAGCATTGCAAAAACATTGTATTTCATAAGGCATAAGCATCCTTCAGTTTGGCAAGATTTGCACTGAATATTGAATGAAACAGCTTTCTCTAATAGAGAGAAAAGCTTTTGAGCAGATTTCGGCTAGATTTCACTTCATTTGAACAGAAGCAGTATTTCAACATTACTGCTCTCAGAAACCTGTTTTTGTGCATATAACTTCTAACACATTAAAAACAGTCTTACAGCATTGCAAAAACATTGTGTTTCATAAGGCATAAGCATCCTGCAGTTTGGCAAGGTTTGCACTGAATATTGAATGAAACAGCTTTCTCTAATAGAGAGAAAAGCTTTTGAGCAGATTTCGGCTAGATTTCACTTCATTTGAACAGAAGCAGTATTTCAACATTACTGCTCTCAGAAACCTGTTTTTGTGCATATAACTTCTAACACATTAAAAACAGTCTTACAGCATTGCAAAAACATTGTGTTTCATAAGGCATAAGCATCCTGCAGTTTGGCAAGGTTTGCACTGAATATTGAATCAAACAGCTTTCTCTAATAGAGAGAAAAGCTTTTGAGCAGATTTCGGCTAGATTTCACTTCATTTGAACAGATGCAGTATTTCAACATTACTGCTCTCAGAAACCTGTTTTTGTGCATATAACTTCTAACACATTAAAAACAGTCTTACAGCATTGCAAAAACATTGTGTTTCATAAGGCATAAGCATCCTGCAGTTTGGCAAGATTTGCACTGAATATTGAATGAAACAGCTTTCTCTAATAGAGAGAAAAGCTTTTGAGCAGATTTCGGCTAGATTTCACTTCATTTGAACAGAAGCAGTATTTCAACATTACTGCTCTCAGAAACCTGTTTTTGTGCATATAACTTCTAACACATTAAAAACAGTCTTACAGCATTGCAAAAACATTGTGTTTCATAAGGCATAAGCATCCTGCAGTTTGGCAAGGTTTGCACTGAATATTGAATGAAACAGCTTTCTCTAATAGAGAGAAAAGCTTTTGAGCAGATTTCGGCTAGATTTCACTTCATTTGAACAGAAGCAGTATTTCAACATTACTGCTCTCAGAAACCTGTTTTTGTGCATATAACTTCTAACACATTAAAAACAGTCTTACAGCATTGCAAAAACATTGTGTTTCATAAGGCATAAGCATCCTGCAGTTTGGCAAGGTTTGCACTGAATATTGAATGAAACAGCTTTCTCTAATAGAGAGAAAAGCTTTTGAGCAGATTTCGGCTAGATTTCACTTCATTTGAACAGATGCAGTATTTCAACATTACTGCTCTCAGAAACCTGTTTTTGTGCATATAACTTCTAACACATTAAAAACAGTCTTACAGCATTGCAAAAACATTGTGTTTCATAAGGCATAAGCATCCTGCAGTTTGGCAAGGTTTGCACTGAATATTGAATGAAACAGCTTTCTCTAATAGAGAGAAAAGCTTTTGAGCAGATTTCGGCTAGATTTCACTTCATTTGAACAGAAGCAGTATTTCAACATTACTGCTCTCAGAAACCTGTTTTTGTGCATATAACTTCTAACACATTAAAAACAGTCTTACAGCATTGCAAAAACATTGTGTTTCATAAGGCATAAGCATCCTGCAGTTTGGCAAGGTTTGCACTGAATATTGAATGAAACAGCTTTCTCTAATAGAGAGAAAAGCTTTTGAGCAGATTTCGGCTAGATTTCACTTCATTTGAACAGAAGCAGTATTTCAACATTACTGCTCTCAGAAACCTGTTTTTGTGCATATAACTTCTAACACATTAAAAACAGTCTTACAGCATTGCAAAAACATTGTGTTTCATAAGGCATAAGCATCCTGCAGTTTGGCAAGGTTTGCACTGAATATTGAATGAAACAGCTTTCTCTAATAGAGAGAAAAGCTTTTGAGCAGATTTGGGCTAGATTTCACTTCATTTGAACAGAAGCAGTATTTCAACATTACTGCTCTCAGAAACCTGTTTTTGTGCATATAACTTCTAACACATTAAAAACAGTCTTACAGCATTGCAAAAACATTGTGTTTCATAAGGCATAAGCATCCTGCAGTTTGGCAAGGTTTGCACTGAATATTGAATGAAACAGCTTTCTCTAATAGAGAGAAAAGCTTTTGAGCAGATTTCGGCTAGATTTCACTTCATTTGAACAGATGCAGTATTTCAACATTACTGCTCTCAGAAACCTGTTTTTGTGCATATAACTTCTAACACATTAAAAACAGTCTTACAGCATTGCAAAAACATTGTGTTTCATAAGGCATAAGCATCCTGCAGTTTGGCAAGGTTTGCACTGAATATTGAATGAAACAGCTTTCTCTAATAGAGAGAAAAGCTTTTGAGCAGATTTCGGCTAGATTTCACTTCATTTGAACAGATGCAGTATTTCAACATTACTGCTCTCAGAAACCTGTTTTTGTGCATATAACTTCTAACACATTAAAAACAGTCTTACAGCATTGCAAAAACATTGTGTTTCATAAGGCATAAGCATCCTTCAGTTTGGCAAGATTTGCACTGAATATTGAATGAAACAGCTTTCTCTAATAGAGAGAAAAGCTTTTGAGCAGATTTGGGCTAGATTTCACTTCATTTGAACAGAAGCAGTATTTCAACATTACTGCTCTCAGAAACCTGTTTTTGTGCATATAACTTCTAACACATTAAAAACAGTCTTACAGCATTGCAAAAACATTGTGTTTCATAAGGCATAAGCATCCTGCAGTTTGGCAAGGTTTGCACTGAATATTGAATGAAACAGCTTTCTCTAATAGAGAGAAAAGCTTTTGAGCAGATTTCGGCTAGATTTCACTTCATTTGAACAGATGCAGTATTTCAACATTACTGCTCTCAGAAACCTGTTTTTGTGCATATAACTTCTAACACATTAAAAACAGTCTTACAGCATTGCAAAAACATTGTGTTTCATAAGGCATAAGCATCCTGCAGTTTGGCAAGGTTTGCACTGAATATTGAATGAAACAGCTTTCTCTAATAGAGAGAAAAGCTTTTGAGCAGATTTGGGCTAGATTTCACTTCATTTGAACAGAAGCAGTATTTCAACATTACTGCTCTCAGAAACCTGTTTTTGTGCATATAACTTCTAACACATTAAAAACAGTCTTACAGCATTGCAAAAACATTGTGTTTCATAAGGCATAAGCATCCTGCAGTTTGGCAAGATTTGCACTGAATATTGAATGAAACAGCTTTCTCTAATAGAGAGAAAAGCTTTTGAGCAGATTTCGGCTAGATTTCACTTCATTTGAACAGAAGCAGTATTTCAACATTACTGCTCTCAGAAACCTGTTTTTGTGCATATAACTTCTAACACATTAAAAACAGTCTTACAGCATTGCAAAAACATTGTGTTTCATAAGGCATAAGCATCCTGCAGTTTGGCAAGGTTTGCACTGAATATTGAATGAAACAGCTTTCTCTAATAGAGAGAAAAGCTTTTGAGCAGATTTCGGCTAGATTTCACTTCATTTGAACAGATGCAGTATTTCAACATTACTGCTCTCAGAAACCTGTTTTTGTGCATATAACTTCTAACACATTAAAAACAGTCTTACAGCATTGCAAAAACATTGTATTTCATAAGGCATAAGCATCCTTCAGTTTGGCAAGATTTGCACTGAATATTGAATGAAACAGCTTTCTCTAATAGAGAGAAAAGCTTTTGAGCAGATTTCGGCTAGATTTCACTTCATTTGAACAGATGCAGTATTTCAACATTACTGCTCTCAGAAACCTGTTTTTGTGCATATAACTTCTAACACATTAAAAACAGTCTTACAGCATTGCAAAAACATTGTGTTTCATAAGGCATAAGCATCCTGCAGTTTGGCAAGATTTGCACTGAATATTGAATGAAACAGCTTTCTCTAATAGAGAGAAAAGCTTTTGAGCAGATTTGGGCTAGATTTCACTTCATTTGAACAGATGCAGTATTTCAACATTACTGCTCTCAGAAACCTGTTTTTGTGCATATAACTTCTAACACATTAAAAACAGTCTTACAGCATTGCAAAAACATTGTGTTTCATAAGGCATAAGCATCCTGCAGTTTGGCAAGATTTGCACTGAATATTGAATGAAACAGCTTTCTCTAATAGAGAGAAAAGCTTTTGAGCAGATTTGGGCTAGATTTCACTTCATTTGAACAGAAGCAGTATTTCAACATTACTGCTCTCAGAAACCTGTTTTTGTGCATATAACTTCTAACACATTAAAAACAGTCTTACAGCATTGCAAAAACATTGTGTTTCATAAGGCATAAGCATCCTGCAGTTTGGCAAGATTTGCACTGAATATTGAATGAAACAGCTTTCTCTAATAGAGAGAAAAGCTTTTGAGCAGATTTGGGCTAGATTTCACTTCATTTGAACAGAAGCAGTATTTCAACATTACTGCTCTCAGAAACCTGTTTTTGTGCATATAACTTCTAACACATTAAAAACAGTCTTACAGCATTGCAAAAACATTGTGTTTCATAAGGCATAAGCATCCTGCAGTTTGGCAAGGTTTGCACTGAATATTGAATGAAACAGCTTTCTCTAATAGAGAGAAAAGCTTTTGAGCAGATTTGGGCTAGATTTCACTTCATTTGAACAGAAGCAGTATTTCAACATTACTGCTCTCAGAAACCTGTTTTTGTGCATATAACTTCTAACACATTAAAAACAGTCTTACAGCATTGCAAAAACATTGTATTTCATAAGGCATAAGCATCCTGCAGTTTGGCAAGATTTGCACTGAATATTGAATGAAACAGCTTTCTCTAATAGAGAGAAAAGCTTTTGAGCAGATTTGGGCTAGATTTCACTTCATTTGAACAGAAGCAGTATTTCAACATTACTGCTCTCAGAAACCTGTTTTTGTGCATATAACTTCTAACACATTAAAAACAGTCTTACAGCATTGCAAAAACATTGTATTTCATAAGGCATAAGCATCCTTCAGTTTGGCAAGATTTGCACTGAATATTGAATCAAACAGCTTTCTCTAATAGAGAGAAAAGCTTTTGAGCAGATTTCGGCTAGATTTCACTTCATTTGAACAGATGCAGTATTTCAACATTACTGCTCTCAGAAACCTGTTTTTGTGCATATAACTTCTAACACATTAAAAACAGTCTTACAGCATTGCAAAAACATTGTGTTTCATAAGGCATAAGAATCATGCAGTTTGGCAAGGTTTGCACTGAATATTGAATGAAACAGCTTTCTCTAATAGAGAGAAAAGCTTTTGAGCAGATTTGGGCTAGATTTGACTTCATTTGAACAGAAGCAAGTATTTCAACATTACTGCTCTCAGAAACCTGTTTTTGTGCATATAACTTCTAACACATTAAAAACAGTCTTACAGCATTGCAAAAATATTGTGTTTCATAAGGCATAAGCATCCTGCAGTTTGGCAAGATTTGCACTGAATATTGAATGAAACAGGTTTCTCTAATAGAGAGAAAAGCTTTTGAGCAGATTTGGGCTAAATTTCACTTCATTTGAACAGAAGCAGTATTTCAACATTACTGCTCTCAGAAACCTGTTTTTGTGCATATAACTTCTAACACATTAAAAACAGTCTTACAGCATTGCAAAAACGTCTCGGGTTACTTGACTGTAACCCTGTTCCCTGAAAAAGCGGGAACGAGATGCTGCGCTCAATAGCGCTAATGAGAACATTCTTTGTTCGACCGGTTGTGAAGCATGTGTGTCAAACACGCCAATAATTGGCTTTAAATAACCTCGGCAGGTGACGTCACTGATAAAGTGCACCTGCAGGTTATAAATAGACGTGAAACGGAAACGTCCTCAGGTTACCCCTTTGTCTGAAGAGACGTCTGGACACGTCGACAGTGCGGCATTGAGGCGCAGCATCTCGTTCCCGCTTTTTCAGGGAACAGGGTTACAGTCAAGTAACCCGAGACGTTCCCTTTCAAAAGCTACACTCGATGCTGCGCTCAATAGCGCTAATGGGAACGAGAATACCAACGCCGCCGCACTGTAAGTGTCTGGACCCCCAAGGTTGTGTAGTGTGTGCGCACATACATCGAAGAGGTCTCAGACATGACCCATGTGGATGTGGACTCAAGGGCATGAGAGCCCGGAGTACCATGGACATCCAAACTATAGAATCTGACAAATGTGTGCGGAAAGGGCCGACCTGCCGCATCACACACTTGCTGCAAGGGCGCACCTCAAGCCATTGAAGATGCAACCCAACTGGTGAAATGGGCACTACCTCCTAGAGGCGAAGTGTGACCACGCGCCTCGTAGGCTAGGGCAATATCAACCCTCACCCAATGTGAAACTGCTTGCCTGGTGGCAGCCGCACCCTTGACTGCGGCTCCCATGGCATATGAAAAGCTGCTCTGACTTACGCCACTGGCTAGTGCGGTGGAAGTAAATCTGAAGAGCACAAACTGGACACAGTAAGTGAAGTCTCTTCTGCTCCGGTGTTGTAGATGGCGGAGGACAGGAGACTTTGGAAATTAGTAGGATGGACATCCAAACTATAGAATCTGACAAATGTGTGCGGAAAGGACCAACCTGCCGCATCACACACTTGCTGCAAGGGCGCACCTCAAGCCATTGAAAATGCAACCCAATTGGTGAAATGGGCACTACCTCCTAGAGGCGAAGTGTGACCACGCGCCTCGTAGGCTAGGACAATAGCAACCCTCACCCAATGTGAAACTGTTTGCCTGATGGCAGCCGCACCCCTGACTGCGGCCCCCACGGCATATGAAAAGCTGCTCTGACTTACGCCACTGGCTAGTGCGGTGGAAGTAAATCTGAAGAGCACATACTGGACACAGTAAGTGAAGTCTCTTCTGCTCCGGTGTTGTAGATGGCGGAGGACAGGAGACTTTGGAAATTAGTAGGATGGAGATCCAAACTATAGAACCTGACAAATGTGTGCGGAAAGGACCAACCTGCCGCATCATACACTTGAGCAGGAACATCCCTCACCCAATGTGAAACTGTTTGCCCGGAGGCAGCCGCCCCCCCCCCCCCCGGTTGCGGCTCCCATGGCACATGAAAAGCTGCTCTGACTTACGGCACTGGCAAGTGCGGTGGACGTAAGTCTGAAGAGCACGTACTGGATACAGTAAGGAACATCCGGAAGATAATTAGGGTGAGGATGCAAGATAGCTTTGCCTAGGAGCTGAACTAGAACAGGATGGCAGGACTGACAAGCCTGCAAATCCCGAAATCTCCTTAGAGAGGTAATGGTCATAAGAGAAACCATCTTAGAGTCAGAAGCCTGGCAGGCGCTGATTCTAATGGTTCGAAAGGGGTGCCAGCCAACCCCTCAAGCACTACGGGCTGAACCCCCTGAAGGGGTCGTAGGTCAAGTAGGTGCCTCAACCCCTTAGCCCCCCGAATGAAGCGGGCGACTAAAGGGTGCTTTCCCACATTAATCCCATCAATCAGACCGTGGCAAGCCGAAATAGCGGCCACATAGGTTCTGAGAGTACTAGGGCCTGTGCCTGAGGACAATTTATATTGCAGAAACTCCAGTACTGAAACAATTTGGCAGTGAGCTGGGTCTGCATGCTGTGTCATGCACCAGCCCTCAGAAACACTCCATATAAGGGCATAAGTTCTTCTAGTAGAGGGAGGAAAGGCTTAAGGACGCAGTCTGGGCCACGCATGGGCCATAGCGTCCAGACCCAGGGGAGCTGGATGAGTCAGAGATGTAGAGGGGACATTGTGTGAGGTCCACTTCAGCTACTTGAAATCTTTCTCAGATTTGACTACTTAGGGGTGGAGTTTCCATTTCCCGTGTTTCACAGCTTGTCTGGACAGCAAGTCTGCTCCCACATTCATATGCCCAGGAATGTAAGTCGCCCTGAGGGACAGGAACTTTTCCTGTGCCCAAAGCAGAACCTGGAGCGCTAACTCGTCTGAGCGGCGCGACTGCAGTCTGCCCTGGCGATTTATGTAAGAGACTACAGATGTGTTGTCCACCCGCACTAGGACATGGTAGCCTCTCAACTGCTGGAGGAAGTATTTCAGGGCCAGAAATACAGTCTTCATTTCGAGGCAATTGATGTGCCAATTCGAGAAGATGACCTCTCCAGATCCCTTGAGCTGGACAGCCAACTAAGGCCGCTCCCCAGCCCATGAGGGAAGCGTCTGTCATTAGCATCTTGCGATGACAACACGGACCTAGAGTGGGACCCAAAGTCAGAAACCGGGGTCTGAACCACATAGATAGGGTACGAAGCCCCTGGCGCGTAACCCTTAATTGCCACTGGGGATTGGCCCTTGGATGAAATCCCCTGGCTCTGAGCCACAACTGAAACGGTCTCATGTGCAGGAGGCCCAAAGGTATCACCGTGGATGCAGCTGCCATGAGACCTAAATCCTTCTGAAAGTGATAAACAGTGACTTTCTGGCCTAGCTTGATGTTCTTTAGGGTGTTTAGAATGGATTTGATGCATGCAGGAGACAGTTGTGCCTGCGTTATGATCGAATCATAATACCACACCCAAATACGTTGTCCTCTGAGCCGGAGAGAGAACGCTTTTCTTGGCGTTGAGTCTCAACCCCAGAGATTCGAGATGAGCTAGGACGACATGCTGATGTCGAAGCGCAAGCTCTTGAGACTGGGTCAAATTCAGCCAGTCGTTTATATACATTTTAAATGTGGATGCCCTGGAGTCGTAGAGGAGCCAGAGCTGCATCCATGAATTTCGTATAAGTGCGGGATAACAAAGCTAGGCCAAATGGAAGAACCTGACACTGGTAAGCTTCGCCCCCGAAAGCAAACCTCAGGGACCTCCTGAGTTGTGGCAATATTTCGAAATGAAAATACACGTCCATAGATCTTTGATTGGACGCAGCCCCCCGTATTTCTCTGGGAATCAAGAAATACAGACTGTAGTAGCCTGACTCTCTGTCTGGAAGGGGAACACATTCTATGGCCCCTTTAACCAGGAGAGTCTGTGATTCCTGTGTCAACAGATATGCACATGCCGGTTTCACAGAGGTGGAGAGCACGCTGTTGAAACGCAGAAGACGATGTGCAAATTGAATCATGTAGCCCTTCACTACAGTTCTTTCGACTCATGGGGAGATATTTGGCAGTAGCTTCCGCGCTGCCAGCTTCTCCAAAAAGGGCACTAATTGTGACACTTTGGGTTTTTTTTTTTTTTTTTGGGGGGGGGGGATTGGGGGGGGGGTGTTAAGACGTCTGGTGTCCTGAAACATGGCAGGAAGCAGCAGAGCATGTATCATTTCACTGGAGGCCACTGCCCCCCGAAACACCGGTGGTGGCGGAGGTTGGTCAGTGATCCCCTAAGGGTGCCAGGGAAGAGCCTTATACTTTTGATGGAATTTTCCAGGGCCCTCCCTGAGGGGACACACCCTTTTTCCTGGGCACAGCTTAAGGCCCTTGACTCAGATGTATTATTATTATTTTTTAATCAGCCTGATACGCCTGCAGAACCTATGGTGTGCAGGGCAGTACTAGTCTGACCCACAGCATGAAATGCGTTCCATCCAAGTGCAGATGCTGCTGCAGTACGTGGCTTGGCATGAAACAATTGCTGTCTTTTCATACATATATTTTATATATATTTCTTTATTATTCATCATCATAATCATCATCATTTATTTATATTTATATTCAAATGATGTTGCTCCAGTAGGGGAGAGATAGCAGCTAGCGTCTCTCTGACCTATGAATCATAATGTGCAAATTTTAATTTTAAGGCTTTAATCTGGTCACTGCACGAGTCACCACCTAGTAACTCCTCACGTGCTTATAATCGCGAGAGGAGCGCTAGGAGAGAGCACTCTCAATGTCCATTTCAACAAAAGCTAGAGCTACAGCAGCCTCTGCCCAATCCGAAGAAGTGCCTGGGCACGCTTCGGAGGTGGGCGCGAGAACCGTTCGATCTTCCAGATCGGAGCGCGATCTTAATGAGCGGGAAGCAGCTCGTCCCTCGTGAGAGCAAGGAGCATAACGCGGATAGGAAGTGAACCGCGTTGCTTACAACTGCCACTCTAGAACGCGAAATCAGCCCTCTTTTTTTTTACAATAAACATGCGATTTCTCTTCAGAGATCGGCCATGGAGAGCGAGGCACACATCTCATATATAATCAGCCAGAATAGCTAGAACTTTCTTTCTCCTTTTTTTTTATATAACTCTCAACATACTTCCTTTTAAACTAATACTTTCATCAGCGTGACACACACACACACACACAATGCGGTCTCTGAAGACAAAGAAACCTGAGGACGTTTCCGTTTCACGTCTATTTATAACCTGCAGGTGCACTTTATCAGTGACGTCACCTGCCGAGGTTATTTAAAGCCAATTATTGGCGTGTTTGACACACATGCTTCACAACCGGTCGAACAAAGAATGTTCTCATTAGCGCTATTGAGCGCAGCATCGAGTGTAGCTTTTGAAAGGGAACATTGTGTTTCATAAGGCATAAGCATCCTGCAGTTTGGCAAGGTTTGCACTGAATATTGAATCAAACAGCTTTATCTAATAGAGAGAAAAGCTTTTGAGCAGATTTCGGCTAGATTTCACTTCATTTGAACAGATGCAGTATTTCAACATTAATGCTCTCAGAAACCTGTTTTTGTGCATATAACTTCTAACACATTAAAAACAGTCTTACAGCATTGCAAAAACATTGTGTTTCATAAGGCATAAGCATCCTGCAGTTTGGCAAGGTTTGCACTGAATATTGAATCAAACAGCTTTCTCTAATAGAGAGAAAAGCTTTTGAGCAGATTTCGGCTAGATTTCACTTCATTTGAACAGATGCAGTATTTCAACATTACTGCTCTCAGAAACCTTTTTTTGTGCATATAACTTCGAACACATTAAAAACAGTCTTACAGCATTGCAAAAACATTGTATTTCATATGGCATAAGCATCCTTCAGTTTGGCAAGGTTTGCACTGAATATTGAATGAAACAGCTTTCTCTAATAGAGAGAAAAGCTTTTGAGCAGATTTGGGCTAGATTTCACTTCATTTGAACAGAAGCAAGTATTTCAACATTACTGCTCTCAGAAACCTGTTTTTTGTGCATATAACTTCTAACACATTAAAAACAGTCTTACAGCATTGCAAAAACATTGTGTTTCATAAGGCATAAGCATCCTGCAGTTTGGCAAGGTTTGCACTGAATATTGAATGAAACAGCTTTCTCTAATAGAGAGAAAAGCTTTTGAGCAGATTTCGGCTAGATTTCACTTCATTTGAACAGAAGCAGTATTTCAACATTACTGCTCTCAGAAACCTTTTTTGTGCATATAACTTCGAACACATTAAAAACAGTCTTACAGCATTTGCAAAAACATTGTGTTTCATAAGGCATAAGCATCCTGCAGTTTGGCAAGATTTGCATTGAATATTGAATGAAACAGCTTTCTCTAATAGAGAGAAAAGCTTTTGAGCAGATTTGGGCTAGATTTCACTTCATTTGAACAGAAGTAGTATTTCAACATTACTGCTCTCAGAAACCTGTTTTTGTGCATATAACTTCTAACACATTAAAAACAGTCTTACAGCATTGCAAAAACATTGTGTTTCATAAGGCATAAGCATCATGCAGTTTGGCAAGGTTTGCACTGAATATTGAATGAAACAGCTTTCTCTAATAGAGAGAAAAGCTTTTGAGCAGATTTGGGCTAGATTTGACTTCATTTGAACAGATGCAGTATTTCAACATTACTGCTCTCAGAAACCTGTTTTTGTGCATATAACTTCTAACACATTAAAAACAGTCTTACAGCATTGCAAAAACATTGTATTTCATAAGGCATAAGCATCCTTCAGTTTGGCAAGGTTTGCACTGAATATTGAATCAAACAGCTTTCTCTAATAGAGAGAAAAGCTTTTGAGCAGATTTCGGCTAGATTTCACTTCATTTGAACAGATGCAGTATTTCAACATTACTGCTCTCAGAAACCTGTTTTTGTGCATATAACTTCTAACACATTAAAAACAGTCTTACAGCATTGCAAAAACATTGTATTTCATAAGGCATAAGCATCCTTCAGTTTGGCAAGATTTGCACTGAATATTGAATGAAACAGCTTTCTCTAATAGAGAGAAAAGCTTTTGAGCAGATTTGGGCTAGATTTCACTTCATTTGAACAGATGCAGTATTTCAACATTACTGCTCTCAGAAACCTGTTTTTGTGCATATAACTTCTAACACATTAAAAACAGTCTTACAGCATTGCAAAAAACATTGTATTTCATAAGGCATAAGCATCATGCAGTTTGGCAAGGTTTGCACTGAATATTGAATGAAACAGCTTTCTCTAATAGAGAGAAAAGCTTTTGAGCAGATTTGGGCTAGATTTGACTTCATTTGAACAGATGCAGTATTTCAACATTACTGCTCTCAGAAACCTGTTTTTGTGCATATAACTTCTAACACATTAAAAACAGTCTTACAGCATTGCAAAAACATTGTATTTCATAAGGCATAAGCATCCTTCAGTTTGGCAAGATTTGCACTGAATATTGAATGAAACAGCTTTCTCTAATAGAGAGAAAAGCTTTTGAGCAGATTTCGGCTAGATTTCACTTCATTTGAACAGATGCAGTATTTCAACATTACTGCTCTCAGAAACCTGTTTTTGTGCATATAACTTCTAACACATTAAAAACAGTCTTACAGCATTGCAAAAACATTGTATTTCATAAGGCATAAGCATCCTTCAGTTTGGCAAGATTTGCACTGAATATTGAATCAAACAGCTTTCTCTAATAGAGAGAAAAGCTTTTGAGCAGATTTCGGCTAGATTTCACTTCATTTGAACAGATGCAGTATTTCAACATTTACTGCTCTCAGAAACCTGTTTTTGTGCATATAACTTCTAACACATTAAAAACAGTCTTACAGCATTGCAAAAACATTGTGTTTCATAAGGCATAAGCATCATGCAGTTTGGCAAGATTTGCACTGAATATTGAATGAAACAGCTTTCTCTAATAGAGAGAAAAGCTTTTGAGCAGATTTGGGCTAGATTTCACTTCATTTGAACAGAAGCAAGTATTTCAACATTACTGCTCTCAGAAACCTGTTTTTGTGCATATAACTTCTAACACATTAAAAACAGTCTTACAGCATTGCAAAAACATTGTGTTTCATAAGGCATAAGCATCCTGCAGTTTGGCAAGATTTGCACTGAATATTGAATGAAACAGCTTTCTCTAATAGAGAGAAAAGCTTTTGAGCAGATTTGGGCTAGATTTCACTTCATTTGAACAGAAGCAGTATTTCAACATTACTGCTCTCAGAAACCTGTTTTTGTGCATATAACTTCTAACACATTAAAAACAGTCTTACAGCATTGCAAAAACATTGTGTTTCATAAGGCATAAGCATCCTGCAGTTTGGCAAGGTTTGCACTGAATATTGAATCAAACAGCTTTCTCTAATAGAGAGAAAAGCTTTTGAGCAGATTTGGGCTAGATTTCACTTCATTTGAACAGAAGCAGTATTTCAACATTACTGCTCTCAGAAACCTGTTTTTGTGCATATAACTTCTAACACATTAAAAACAGTCTTACAGCATTGCAAAAACATTGTGTTTCATAAGGCATAAGCATCCTGCAGTTTGGCAAGGTTTGCACTGAATATTGAATGAAACAGCTTTCTCTAATAGAGAGAAAAGCTTTTGAGCAGATTTCGGCTAGATTTCACTTCATTTGAACAGATGCAGTATTTCAACATTACTGCTCTCAGAAACCTGTTTTTGTGCATATAACTTCTAACACATTAAAAACAGTCTTACAGCATTGCAAAAACATTGTATTTCATAAGGCATAAGCATCCTTCAGTTTGGCAAGATTTGCACTGAATATTGAATGAAACAGCTTTCTCTAATAGAGAGAAAAGCTTTTGAGCAGATTTCGGCTAGATTTCACTTCATTTGAACAGAATGCAGTATTTCAACATTACTGCTCTCAGAAACCTGTTTTGTGCATATAACTTCTAACACATTAAAAACAGTCTGTACAGCATTGCAAAAACATTGTGTTTCATAAGGCATAAGCATACATGCAGTTGGCAAGGTTTGCAGCTGAATATTGAATGAAACAGCTTTCTCTAATAGAGAGAAAAGCTTTTGAGCAGATTTGGGCTAGATTTGACTTCATTTGAACAGAAGCAAGTATTCAACATTACTGCTCTCAGAAACCTGTTTTTGTGCATATAACTTCTAACACATTAAAAACAGTCTTACAGCATTGCAAAAATATTGTGTTTCATATAGGCATAAGCATCCTGCAGTTTGGCAAGATTTGCACTGAATATTGAATGAAACAGGGCTTTCTCTAATAGAGAGAAAAGCTTTTGAGCAGATTTGGGCTAAATTTCACTTCATTTGAACGAAGCAGTATTTCAACATTCTGCTCTCAGAAACCTGTTTTTGTGCATATAACTTCTAACACATTAAAACAGTCTTACAGCATTGCAAAACATTGTGTTTCATAAGGCATAAGCTTC
>NW_020526929.1:0-5000 GCF_003368295.1 Carassius auratus | reverse complement strand
GATGGGAGACCGCCTGGGAATACCAGGTGCTGTAAGCTTTTTGGAAACTTTTCACTTAGTATATAATAATTTTGCCAAAAAATAGAGTCAATGCCCGATCTCTGAATATTAGCAGGTTTGGGCCTGGTTAGTACATGGTTTGGAGACTGCCTGGGAATACCAGGTGCTTTAAACTTTTTGGAAAATTTCACGATTTATATAATAATCTTGCAAAAAAAAAAAAAAAAAGTCAATGCCCGATCTCTGAATCTTACCAGGTTTAGGTCTGGTTAGTACTTGGATGAGAGACTGCCTAGGAATACCAGGTGCTTTAAGCTTTTTTGAAACTTTTCACTTTGTATATAATAATTTAGCCAAAAAATAGAGTCAATGCCCGATCTCTGAATATTAGCAGGTTTGGGGCCTGGTTAGTACATGGATTGGAGACTGCCTGGGAATACCAGGTGCTTTAAACTTTTTGGAAAATTTCACGATTTATATAATAATCTTGCCAAAAAAAAAAAAAAAAAAATGAGTCAATGCCCGATCTCTGAATCTTTACCAGGTTTAGGTCTGGTTAGTACTTGGATGAGAGACTGCCTAGGAATACCAGGTGCTTTAAGCTTTTTGAAACTTTTCACTTGTATATAATAATTTTAGCCAAAAAATAGAGTCAATGCCCGATCTCTGAATATTAGCAGGTTTGGGCCTGGTTAGTACATGGATAGGAGACTGCCTGGGAATACCAGGTGCTTTAAACTTTTGGAAAATTTCACGATTTATATAATAATCTTGCAAAAAAAAAAAAAAAAAAAGTCAATGCCCGATATCTGAATCTTAGCAGGTTTAGGTCTGGTTAGTACTTGGATGAGAGACTGCCTAGGAATACCAGGTTGCTTTAAGCTTTTGGGTTTTCCTTTGCTACTTATATTAATATACTGGTGATTAGATGGGCTGGTCTTTAAATAGCCCTCTCTTTGCAGCAGTCTTCGCTTATGGCCATACCAACCTGGCTATGCCCGATCTCGTCTGCTCTCGGAAGCTAAGCAGGTTTGGGCCTGGTTAGTACTTGGATGGGAGACCGCCTGGGAATACCAGGTGCTGTAAGCTTTTTGGAAACTTTTCACTTAGTATATAATAATTTTGCCAAAAAATAGAGTCAATGCCCGATCTCTGAATATTAGCAGGTTTGGGCCTGGTTAGTACATGGTTTGGAGACTGCCTGGGAATACCAGGTGCTTTAAACTTTTTGGAAAATTTCACGATTTATATAATAATCTTGCAAAAAAAAAAAAAAAAAAAAAAAAAGTCAATGCCCGATATCTGAATCTTAGCAGGTTTAGGTCTGGTTAGTACTTGGATGAGAGACTGCCTAGGAATACCAGGTGCTTTAAGCTTTTGGGTTTTCTTTCCTACTTATATAATGTACTGGCGATTAGATGGGATGGTCTTTAAATAGCCCTCTCTTTGCAGCAGTCTTCGCTTACGGCCATACCAACCTGGCTATGCCCGATCTCGTCTGCTCTCGGAAGCTAAGCAGGTTTGGGCCTGGTTAGTACTTGGATGGGAGACCGCCTGGGAATACCAGGTGCTGTAAGCTTTTTGGAAACTTTTCACTTAGTATATAATAATTTTGCCAAAAAATAGAGTCAATGCCTGATCTCTGAATATTAGCAGGTTTGGGCCTGGTTAGTACATGGTTTGGAGACTGCCTGGGAATACCAGGTGCTTTAAACTTTTTGGAAAATTTCACGATTTATATAATAATCTTGCAAAAAAAAAAAAAAGTCAATGCCCGATATCTGAATCTTAGCAGGTTTAGGTCTGGTTAGTACTTGGATGAGAGACTGCCTAGGAATACCAGGTGCTTTAAGCTTTTGGGTTTTCTTTCCTACTTATATAATGTACTGGTGATTAGATGGGCTGGTCTTTAAATAGCCCTCTCTTTGCAGCAGTCTTCGCTTACGGCCATACCAACCTGGCTATGCCCGATCTCGTCTGCTCTCGGAAGCTAAGCAGGTTTGGGCCTGGTTAGTACTTGGATGGGAGACCGCCTGGGAATACCAGGTGCTGTAAGCTTTTTGGAAACTTTCACTTAGTATATAATAATTTTGCCAAAAAATAGAGTCAATGCCCGATCTCTGAATATTAGCAGGTTTGGGCCTGGTTAGTACATGGTTTGGAGACTGCCTGGGAATACCAGGTGCTTTAACTTTTGGAAAATTTCACGATTTATATATAATCTTGCAAAAAAAAAAAAAAAAAAAAAAAGAGTCAATGCCCGATCTCTGAATATTAGCAGGTTTGGGCCTGGTTAGTACATGGTTTGGAGACTGCCTGGAATACCAGGTGCTTTAAACTTTTTGGAAAATTTCACGACTTTTATATAATAATCTTGCAAAAAAAAAAAAAAAAAAGTCAATGCCCGATCTCTGAATCTTAGCAGGTTTAGGTCTGGTTAGTACTTGATGAGAGACTGCCTAGGAATACCAGTGCTTTAAGCTTTTGGTTTTCTTTCCTACTTATATAATGTACTGGCGATTAGATGGGCGGTCTTTAATAGCCCTCTCTTTGCAGCAGTCTTCGCTTACGCCATACCAACCTGGCTATGCCCGATCTCGTCTGCTCTCGGAAGCTAAGCAGTTTGGGCCTGGTTAGTACTTGGATGGGAGACCGCCTGGGAATACCAGGTGCTGTAAGCTTTTTGGAAACTTTTCACTTAGTATATAATAATTTTGCCAAAAAATAGAGTCAATGCCCGATCTCTGAATATTAGCAGGTTTGGGCCTGGTTAGTACATGGTTTGGAGACTGCCTGGGAATACCAGGTGCTTTAAACTTTTTGGAAAATTTCACGATTATATAATATAATTTGCAAAAAAAAAAAAAAAAAAAAAAGTCATGCCCGATCTCTGAATCTTAGCAGGTTTAGGTCTGGTTAGTACTTGGATGAGAGACTGCCTAGGAATACCAGGTGCTTTAAGCTTTTGGGTTTTCTTTCCTACTTATATAATGTACTGGCGATTAGATGGGCTGGTCTTTAAATAGCCCTCTCTTTGCAGCAGTCTTCGCTTACGGCCATACCAACCTGGCTATGCCCGATCTCGTCTGCTCTCGGAAGCTAAGCAGGTTTGGCCTGGTTAGTACTTGGATGGGAGACCGCCTGGGAATACCAGGTGCTGTAAGCTTTTTGGAAACTTTTCACTTAGTATATAATAATTTTGCCAAAAAATAGAGTCAATGCCCGATTCTGAATATTAGCAGGTTTGGGCCTGGTTAGTACATGGTTTGGAGACTGCCTGGGAATACCAGGTGCTTTAACTTTTTGGAAAATTTCACGATTTATTAATAAATCTTGCAAAAAAAAAAAAAAAAAAAAGAGTCAATGCCCGATCTCTGAATCTTAGCAGGTTTAGGTCTGGTTAGTACTTGGATGAGAGACTGCCTAGGAATACCAGGTGCTTTAAGCTTTTGGGTTTTCTTTCCTACTTATTATATGTTTACTGCGATTAGATTGGCTGAGTCTTTTAAATAGCCCTCTCTTTGCAGCAGTCTTCGCTAACGGCCATACCAACCTGGCTATGCCCGATCTCGTCTGCTCTCGGAAGCTAAGCAGGTTTGGGCCTGGTTAGTACTTGGATGGAGACGCCTGGAATACCAGGTGCTGTAAGCTTTTTGGAAACTTTTCACTTAGTATATAATAATTTTGCCAAAAAATAGAGTCAATGCCCGATTCTGAATATTAGCAGGTTTGGCCTGGTTAGTACATGGATTGGAGACTGCCTGGGAATACCAGGTGCTTTAAACTTTTGGAAAATTCACGATTTATATAATAATCTTGCAAAAAAAAAAAAAAAAAAAAGTCAGATGCCCGATATCTGAAATCTTAGCAGGTTTAGGTCTGGTTAGTACTTGGATGAGAGACTGCCTAGGAATACCAGGTGCTTTAGCTTTTGGGTTTTCTTTCCTACTATATATAATGTACTGGCGATTAGATTGGCTGGTCTTTAAATAGCCCTCTCTTTGCAGCAGTCTTCGCTTACGGCCATACCAACCTGCTATGCCCGATCTCGTCTGCTTCGGAAGCTAAGCAGGTTTGGGCCTGGTTAGTACTTGGATGGGAGACCGCCTGGGAATACCAGGTGCTGTAAGCTTTTTGGAAACTTTTCACTTAGTATATAATAAATTTTGCCAAAAATAGAGTCAATGCCCGATCTCTGAATATTAGCAGGTTTGGGCCTGGTTAGTACATGTTTGGAGACTGCCTGGGAATACCAAGGTGCTTAAACTTTTTGGAAAAATTTCACGATTTATATAATAATCTTGCAAAAAAAAAAAAAGAGTCAATGCCCGATATCTGAATCTTAGCAGGTTTAGGTCTGGTTAGTACTTGGATGAGAGACTGCCTAGGAATACCAGGTGCTTTAAGCTTTTGGGTTTTCTTTCCTACTTATATAATGTACTGGTGTTAGATGGGCTGGTCTTAAATAGCCTCTCTTTGCAGCAGTCTTCGCTTACGGCCATACCAACCTGGCTAGCCCGATCTCGTCTGCTCTCGGAAGCTAAGCAGGTTTGGGCCTGGTTAGACTTCTGGTGGAGACCGCCTGGGAATACCAGGTGCTGTAAGTTTTGGAAACTTTTCACTAGTATATAATAATTTTGCCAAAAATAAAGTCAATGCCCATCTCTGAATATTAGCAGGTTGGGCCTGGTTAGTACATGGTTTGGAGACTGCCTGGGAATACCAGGTGCTTTAAACTTTTTGGAAAATTTACGATTCTATATAATAATCTTGCAAAAAAAAAAAAAGAAAAAAAAGAGTCAATGCCCGATCTCTGAATATTAGCAGGTTTGGGCCTGGTCAGTACATGGATTGGAGACTGCCTGGAATACCAGGTGCTTTAAACTTTTTGGAAAAATTTCACGATTTATATAATAATCTTGCAAAAAAAAAAAAAAAAAAAAGTTCAATGCCCGATATCTGAATCTTAGCAGGTTTAGGTCTGGTTAGTACTTGGATGA
>NW_020526928.1:0-88557 GCF_003368295.1 Carassius auratus | reverse complement strand
AATAATAATAATAATGCATTTATTTAAGGCGCCTTTCAAAACCACTCAAGGTCACCGTACAACAAGTAACAACAGTAACAATAATTAAAACAAAAATAACAGCAAAATAAAATGTCAATAAAAAACGCAATAATATTAGAATAGCACACATATTGTGGAATACTATATTAAGACTTTATATATAGGCTTTATGAACAGATAGGTTTTGAGAGATTCTTGAAGTACAAGCATCACGACGGTTTGAGGAATATATTCTTCCAGATAGCACCGCCGCTCCCTATATGCAGAATACGCAGTCTTCGTAGGGCACCAACTCCCAAGAGGGGGCACCATCCCAGTAGCTCAACAAAAATAAAACATGCACCATTTTCCCATCCGCGCTAGCGACCGCTCGGACATTTGTATGAAATGTTCGTTAATTTGATGGATGGACATCTATGCCTGCGGTAAAAGTACATTCAGCAATCCGGGCACAGAACATAAAAGAAAAATAACGTAAAAAACAAAACAAAAACAGGCCATAAAGTTGGCTTGACATTGGACATTCCGAGAGTCTCAAATTTTATGGGGACGGTCTCTTAAAGTTACATGTGGATACTGTTATACACTGTTTCTAACGTCAGTAGCATTTGAAAGAGAATTGACTTACAGTCCATAAAACAACTGTAATTGTTCATCTAGGCGAACAGCTATTAATGCCACAATTGAAAATTGAATGTTTGATATTTATATAAAACCAAGACTGTAAGTCAGTATGTAAATTATGCACACTTTTTCACATGCGGCTCAAACGGCAAATTGAAGCTCAATAGCATTTGAGGAAAAAGACTTGCAGTCATAAAAATTGTAATGTGTTCATTTAGGTGTCAGCTACGATGCACACCTTATACATTTTTTATATATATTAAAATAAAGTGTTACTAAAGTTATATATATTGTTCTGTGTATGTGATTTCCAAGTCTAGATGGGTTCGGATTAACCCTTTAACTGCCATATCCCTTAAAATTTGATTGCCAGAGGGTTACTGTAAATGCTTATGCCCACTGGGCACAGTTTTCTCAAGGCCACCGGGGTGGCGTTGCACTGATGGCTTGAGCCCGCCATCGCTGCTTGCAGCTATATTTCTTATTATTTTTTTAATTTTTTATTAAACCTTCCGGGCATTTTTGGGGGCCTTAACATGCTCAAAAACTCTTGAAAATTGGCACACACATTGGAATCTGCGGCCATCAGGACGCTGCAGAGGCTGGGACCCGGGCGTGGCACAGGGGCTCTACAGCGCCCCCTGGAACACCTTCAGAAATCTTGAACCATAGCTCACACACACTTGCATGTATTTATATGAAACTCGGTACACTTTTAGATCTCATTGAGCTGAACAACTTTCACACTTTATGTCATAGGCTCCGCCCAACAGGAAGTCAGCTATTCAGGGCTGTTTAAAAAAGCATGCTCTGGAATTTGAAATACTCCTCTGAGGTTTTCAACCCGTTCGCCACGAAACTCGGTGAACACGATCTCAAGACATTGGGGATGAAAAATTGCGAGGGGATTTTTGATATCTCGAACGGTTTGCCCGTGGCGAGGCGTGTAATTTATGGCGAGAAATGAGAAACAGGAAATGTCTAATAACATCCACATACATTTCCTGAATTTGATCAAACTTCATTGGTTTGTTCGTTGTATGTTACTGATCGTATATATGTGAATATTAAGAGTCAACGTTATAGCGCCACCAACTGGCAGCAGGAAGTGTGTCATTTTCCAAATGCTTTGAATTCAGCATCTTATTTTTACTCGATTTACTTAAAACTTCATCAGAATAATGACAAAACACGGCCGATGTAAATCTGTTGTGGGGATATTGATATCTGATATAGTGTTGCCATGGCAACGTGTCAAACTTGAATGTTCTGTTATGGTGAGTTTGAGGCAGACAACAAGCTCAGATTTACATGAAACTCAAAACACATATCAGTATTAGTGATAGCTAGACAATGGCAAAAGCTTTTAAAAGGGCGTGGAAGAGGCACTCTATAGCGCCACCTTTTGTCAAAAGTGGGGGGGGTTAGTTTTAGCTACAGACACCAAACTTGGTACATAAATTGTTCTTTTCAAGACGGACAACTTTCTAATTCACAGTCATCAGCTACGACCAACAGGAAGTCGGCTATTTTGATTTGAATATTTAAATTGAGCTCTGATTTAATGCATACTCCTCAGAGGAAATGTTCACTATACTCACCAAACTTTGTCTACATGTTGAAAAAACATTGAGGAACATAAATTGCGAACGGATTTTGATTAGCTTGAACGGTTTGCTCGTGGTGATTTTTTTGAAATGACAGTAAAAAGGGAATCATTAATTGTCTTGTATTTTTAAATTGCAGCTTCCAAACACTTAAAAAAAAAAATCATACAGAGATCAAATCATTCTGAGGACATATGCATAGTTTCATGACTTTACAACACTGTATGATTAAAAGAAAATTAAAAAACTGTCAGACATCTCAACTCACTCTGTCCCTCTGTTTGAGGAATGTATGTGTGCTGAGTGTGTGTGTGTGTGTGTGTGTGTGTGTGTGTGTGTGAGTGTGTGTGTGTGAGTGGGGGATGGGCATGAGCTGAGTGGCAGACACAATGAGAGAGAGAAAGAGAGAGAGAGAGAGAGAGACTTAATCATCTCTTTAATCACCAGAAAAAAAAAGTATTTTAAATTGTTATTTTTTGTTGCTGTTGCTAACATTGCTGTTTTCATTAAAACTTAAGAAATCTCTTAGGCCTTATCCTTTTCTGACAGTTTCAGGAATTAAAAACAAAATTCTAAAAATACTTATTTGTGCTGCAAATAATAATTTCAACTCATTTGATACTGACCTATTCCATCATGTGACATGACATGTATCTACATTTTAAAAATCTCATGGATGTAACAGTAAAACTGTTCAGCTCACAGATGAAGACTAAGCTGTAATGCAAGCAGAACTTTCACAAATGCTTATAAGTCATTAAAGGATTTTATAACACTGTAAAATAATGTCTAATTTGTTAACATTAGTAAATGCATTGGTAACACTTTATAATAACTGCACTCATTAGTAAATAGTCAGTTCATGCTTTATAAAGTCTTGTCCCAACTTAAACAGTCATTAATAAGCATCTCATAAATACAGCTATAAATAGCTTGATCTTGGTTTATAAGCACATTTATTAAAAAGGAGAGTAAAGGGTCAGTTATCTTCCTATGAAAAATAAAAAAATGAAAATAAACAAACAACAACACAGATTGATACAGAACTCAGAAATTTTATTGTGGATTTATGATCAAATCAGCCTGTAAATGAATCATACTCCTCCAAGAAGACACAAGTAGTTCACATCAAACTTTTTCAACATGATGCCAATATACTGAAGATGTTAAATTGCGAATGGGTTTAAGATACCTTAAATGGTGTGGCCATACCGATTTATTAAAGTAACATAAAAAAATACAATAGTTATTTTACTATATCTTTAACATTCTTCATTCCAACTCTTCATAATTTTTTATATACGTAGAAGTCATCATTTGAAGGAAGCACAGTAAGTTTCATAGCTTTATCATGTCCAGGAGCCAGCATAAAATTAAAACTATCATAACATATAAATCAAGCTTGCAATTCTTAGTACCAATAATGGCCACCAGATGGAGCTATAGGATTACTTTTAAATAATTATTGTAGAAACGAATATGATTTAAATCATTTATAGAAATCTTTCAAAGAAAAATATGTATTTTACTGATAAAATGACCCTCACTTAATTAGAATAATATGCTGAAGTATTGTGAAATACTGTGTATTAAGAATAATTCTTTATAGGCTTTTATGGACAGATAAGTTTGGAGTGACTCTTGAAGGATCAGCACCACATCCTCTTTTACCACTGTTTAAAGAATGTAGCTTACAGAACAGGTGCGGATGAATTTTGGATAGCTTGAATGGTTTTGTCGTGGTGATTTTTTGAAATAACAGTAAAAAAGTAACCAGTAAATGTCTTTTATTGTTTTAAAGTGCAGCTTCTAAACACTTCAAAAAAATGTACACATAGAAGACAAGTCATGCTGAGGAAATATGCATAGTTTCATGACTATACAACACTATATGGATGAGAGAAGATTAAAAAAACTACCATACATCTGATGTCACTCTGTCCCTCTGTCACTGTGGGTAATGTGTGTGTGTGTGTGTGTGTGTGTGTGTGTGTTTGTTTGTGTGTTAAGTGTGTGTTTGTTAAGTGTGTGTGCTGAGTTTGTGTGAATGTGTGAGAGAGGGGATGGGTTGGTGTCAGAGAGAGAGAGAGAGAGAGAGAGGGAGGGAGACTTAATCATCTCTTTAATCACCAGCAGAAAAAAAATAAGCAATTTTGTGTTGTTGTTGTTGTTTTTTCATAATTACAGCTTAAGAAATATCTTAGGCCTCAACATCAACTGTTGCTGCTTTAAATAGCCTTCTCCCAAAATTAATAGTCATTAGTAAGCATTTTATAAATACAGCTATAATTAAATTGTTCATGGTTTATATGCACATTTATTTTGAGGAGATTAAAGGCTGTAATCTTTCTAAAAAAAATAAAAAAAATAAACAAACACAGAACTCAGAAACATTTATTTCAAGATACAATAAAAGAAAACTGTACACTATATATATATATATATATATATATATACACAATTGCATAAGTTTATATTTAAATTTTTTTTATCAAGTCAAAAATAACAGCAAATAACAATGTCAATAAAAAAACGCAATAATATTAGAATAGCACAACATATTGTGGAATACTATATTAATAAGACTTTATATATAGGCTTTATGAACGACGGCTTGAGGAATATATCTTCCAGATAGTACCGCCGCTCCCTATATGCAGAATACGCAGTATTCGTAGGGCACCAACTCCCAGAGGGGGCACCATCCCAGTAGCTCAAAAAAAATAAAACATGCGCCATTCTCCCATCCGTGCTCGCGACCGCTCGGACATTTGCGGATGAATGTTCGTAATTGATGGATGGACATCTATGCCCCGGTAAAAGACATCAGCAATCCGGCACAGAGAAAAGAAAAATAAAGTCAAAAACAGGCATAAAGTTGGCTTGACATTGGACATTCGAGAGTCTCAAATTTAGGGACCGTCTCTAAAGTTACATGTGATATTGTTATACACTTTTCTAACGTCAGTAGTATTTGAAGAGAATGACTTACAGTCATAAAACAACTGTAATTGTCCATCTAGATGACAGCTATAATGCACAATTAAATTGAATGTTTGATATTTATTAAAACAAACTGTAAGTCATATGTAAATTATTCTACTTTTTCACATGGGCTCAAACGCAAATTTGAAGCTCAATAGCATTTGAGGAAAAAGACTTGCAGTCATAAAACAATTGTAATGTGTTCATTTAGGTGTCAGCTACAATGCACACCTTATACATTTTTTATATATATATAAAAAAAAGTGTTACTAAAGTTTTATATATTGTTCTGTGTATGTGATTTCAAAGTCTAGATGGGTCGGATTAACCCTTTAACTGCCATATCCCTTAAAATTTGATTGCCAGAGGGTTACTGTAAATGCTTATGCCCGCTGAGCACAGTTTTCCCGATGCCACCGGGGTGGCGTTGCACTGATGGCTTGAGCCCGCCATCGCTGCTTGCAGCTATATTTTATTATTATTCTTCCGCTTCTCCAAAATGAATCGCATTTTTGAGGGCTTAAGCATGCTCAAAAAGTCATGAAACTTTGCACACGCGTCAAACCTGGTGAAAATTTTCGTCTGATATAGGATTCAGAAGAGGGTGTGACAAAGTGGCTCGACAGCGCCACCTATACTAAGAAAATCAACAGCCTTCCGGCTATGTTTCACGTACATGCAGGAAAATTGGCACACATATGTAACACACCAATACCTACAAAAAAGACTCTTGGAGCAAAATTCTAAACCCAACAGGAAGTCGGTTATTTTTAATATTATGAGCAAATTTTGTCGAATTTTGGTCATTTCCATGTGTTGTATTTTAACAAACTCCTCCTAGAGATTTCTTCAAATCAACACCAAATTTGGTATGCCTAATCTAAAGGCCTTTGCAATGTTAAATTGCGAAGATCTTGAGGTTTCGTTAAAGGCCTTGTCCATGGCGGCCTGACAAATTTCAATGTTTCGCCATGAAAAAGGAAGTTGCTGTAACTCAGACATACAATGTCCAATCTGCCCCAAACTTCACATCTTAGATAAGACTTCTGCCCTTAACAGATCTACATGCCTATATTCAGTTATAGGCATAGCGCCACCTGCTGGTAACAGGAGGATTGGCACATATATGGAATATACTTTGATATATTCCACTTATATTTATGACATTAAATGCATATTTCTCAACGTTCACCTTTTTACTAAAGCAACTCACTGGTGGTGAGCCCGGGTGCGAGGGCCCGTTCATCGCTGCTTGCAGCTTTAATATCTAATTATTATTATCAATATTTCACATACTGTACATTGGAAAGCTTTCCGTTACCTCTTGTGAGATCTCAGCAAAAGTCTGACGATTTTATCCATAACATGATGCATGATGGGATACACTAAGTGTTGTATAGTGCTCTGAAGCGGTTTTGGAGAGGTTTAGTGTATGTTAAGGATGCAGCGCTTTCGCATTATTATGACCAGGTACCAGTGTGGGTATTTGTACAGGGTACAAAATTAACAGGGTACAGGGTCTTAAAAATGAACCCTAAACACAGTCGCACATCACAGTCTTAATCATTCAGTTTAACGCTTGTATGATATTGTACAAGCCCCAGGACTGTCTCATCTAACACTATCAAAATAATTAATATGAATATAGCTTGCTATTAATTACTTGATTTTAATAATGGATGCATTTAACATTTAATTTTACAGCATCATTACAGAGGCCGCTTTATGGTCTAAAAAAAAACACTGTAGTGTATAAGTAGCATGTAATGTAATAATATTTCCTTCCTTTCTGACTTTCAGGATTGTTTGTCCTACTTTTTCAGGTCTACAATATCGAGCTTAACAGCTCTTTTAAGAGACAACCCTCACAAACCTTCCTAAAAACTAAAAGAGCTATTACGGAGTCTCAGCGAATCTTGCCATGATCAGCCCTTCACAGGGTACATTTGTTTAGATTTTTACGCATTTACTCATCAGCATTTACTCATCAAATGCTCTGGTCTGATTCTTATTTTATATTAACTTAATTATATGTTTAATTAGCAATATTAATTACACACAGAGTAAGTAGACAGAAGTCCACCGGTATGTGTGTATTGAAGCAATGCTGTGTTATACAGCACTTTATGAAGTTTTTTAAAACCACACAACCTGTTTTAAAAGCAACAAGCGTCATGAAATTGGATTAGTTGATATAAACAACAATTGATATTTTTTCATTGTTTTGTAAGTGTTGTGTTATAAATTGTGGATTGGTAGTTGATTGGTTTGAACCCAGGCCTTACACTGCAAAGACTAAAACACATTTGAACCTTTGGAGAAAGATTCTAGAGGAAAAAGACACATTTACTGCAACAATAGATGAATTTTAGAGGCAAAAACTCCACTGAGAACTACACATTCTAATGGAGTCTCATGAGCAAGTGCTTTGCCTCTGTAACTTTTTCTTAATTCTTGCAAAAATTAAATTTTTATTGCAGTATTTTAATTTGTACAGATGATCTCATCAGCAATTATAGGACCTAAAAACTCTGCTTGTAATAACCTAGAACACTGCCTAAGACTTGATGGTTGCTCTGTCAATTCTTCGTCATCAGTTAAGAACCTAGGTGTGCTATTTGATTGCAATCTTTCATTAGAAAGCCACGTTTCGAGCATTTGTAAAACTGCATTTTTCCATCTCAAAAATATATCTAAATTAAGGCCTATGCTCTCAATGTCAAATGCAGAAATGTTAATCCATGCATTTATGACTTCAAGGTTAGATTATTGTAATGCTTTACTGGGTGGTTGTTCTGCACGCTTAGTAAACAAACTACAGCTAGTCCAAAATGCAGCAGCAAGAGTTCTTACTAGAACCAGGAAGTATGACCATATTAGCCCAGTCTTGTCATCGCTGCATTGGCTCCCTATCAAACATCGTATAGATTTTAAAATATTGCTTATTACTTATAAAGCCCTGAATGGTTTAGCACCTCAGTATTTGAATGAGCTCCTTTTACATTATACTCCTCTACGTCCGCTACGTTCTCAAAACTCAGGCAATTTGATAATACCTAGAATATCAAAATCAACTGCGGGCGGCAGGTCCTTTTCCTATTTGGCGCCTAAACTCTGGAATAACCTACCTAACATTGTTCGGGAGGCAGTCACACTCTTGCAGTTTAAATCTAGATTAAAGACCCATCTCTTTAACCTGGCATACACATAACATACTAATATGCTTTTAATATCCAAATCTGTTAAAGGATTTTTAGGCTGCATTAATTAGGTAAACCGGAACTGGAAACACTTCACATAAAACCCTATGTACTTTCTACATCATTAGAAGAATGGCATCTACGCTAATATTTGTCTGTTTCTCTCTTGTTCCGAGGTCACCGTGGCCACCAGATCCAGTCTGTATCCAGATCAGAGGGTCACTGCAGTCGCCCGGATCCAGTACGTATCCAGACATGATTGTGGATCAGCACCTAGAAAGAACCTCTACTGCCCTGAAAGACAGCGGAGACCAGGGCAACTAGAGCCCCAGATACAGATCCCCTGTAAATACCTTGTCTCAGAGGACCACCAGGACAAGACCACAGGAAACAGATGATTCTTCTGCACAATCTGACTTTGCTGCACCCTGGAATTGAACTACTGGTTTCGTCTGGTCAGAGGAGAACTGGCCCCCCAACTGAGCCTGGTTTCTCCCAAGGTATTTTTCTCCATTCGGTCACCGATGGAGTTTCGGTTCCTTGCCGCTTTTCCTCTGGCTTGCTTAGTTGGGGTCACTTAATCTACAGCGATATCATTGACTTGATTGCAAATAAATGCAAAGACACTATTTAAACTGAACTGAGATGACATAACTGAATTCAATGATGAACTGCCTTTAACTATCATTTTGCATTATTGAGACACTTTTTTCCAAATGAATGTTGTTCAGTGCTTTGACGCAATGTATTTTGTTTAAAGCGCTATACAAATAAAGGTGATTGATTGATGATTGATCAGCCAAATGATGGGTTTTGACCATGTGATGCTCTTGAATGGAGTGACAGAAGAGGATGTGGTAAATTGTCTTCAGAGAAAAAGCTTCTCAAAAGTTCTTAAAACAGCTGGAAGAATGGTTTTTGTACAGTTCTACAAGGGTCATAGTTGCTCACACTGCTAAAATCCCGCAGAAGCTGAGCTCTCTGTCCATTAAACAACTTCATCTGGATTGTTTGTTTTACTTTGACCAGGTCTGGGACCTTAGGACTGATCCTTAGGAGAGATCCTCTGGCTTAGAAAAAGCTACACCACATCAGTGCTGGATATCAACCACAAACTGTTTCCAAACACGAGAGAAGAAGATCATGATGGGGAAATGAAACCAGTTTAGATGTGATAAGGAATCATTCTTTTCTGAAACATTATAAGATGTTTTATAAGCATCACATGATATGTATCACAGTTGACTGGATGGGATTGTGTGACCTCTGAGGACATTTCATCACTCATCTGTGTGAACTGATTAATATATAAGGTTAATGTATTTTTGATGATAAATAATTATTTTCCTTGAATCTTATTTGTCTTGATGCTACTTTATCAACTTTATAGTCTATGCTTTAATAAATGAATATAATGAATATTGTGTTTTGAAGATTCTTGGTAAATACATAATTTTACTAGGTAGGCTCAAATGTGCTTATTTTACACTTGGAAAAACTACATATTATTAATTATCGGGAATATTTTTTACTTAAAACATAAACATTTTTGATCAGATTAATGATATCTAGGACATCTATACACCAGAAAGTTATTATTGTTTATATTTAGTAACAAACATGCCATTTTTTGTGAAATAAAGGGAGTTACAAAACTAATTATTTTGCCTTACACGATGGTGCCATGGGTTTTATTGTTACAGACACTTGAGGGATAACTGAGAATGTACCAGGAATGATCAACGTGGATCTTGTACTGCATTCAAAGCAAGAGCATACACATTACTGATGTCCAGCACTTGAGGAGCAAGATGAGGGAGTGAAGAGGAAATCAAAATTATTCAACCCCCTTGACTTGCAAGACAATTTGCTGTGGAGGATAACATTTTATGAAATCAATTTAATAAAGGCATCAGTAAAGTATTAGAGAGAGTTTGTTAATACACTTTTGAGTGATTCTGAGAATGGAACATTGATGAATCATGATAAAATTCGAATTGGCTCTAAACATTCATGTTCAAAATTATTCAACCCCCTTTGTGCAGAATCTTTTATTCTTTAAAATCTCCAATAAATGCTGTCTGTAAGTGTTTAGAAGCTTATGTCACATCTCTACTACAGTTTTGGCCCATTCCACACCTGAAAAGGCTTTCAGATCACTGATAATCTTTGGTTTTTACATTGCCACTGCTTTCTTCAAATTCAAACAGATATTTGAAATGAGAATTAAGCCTGGAGACTGAACAGGTTACTCAAGTACATTCTATGACTAATCCCTGAACCAAGCAGTAGTAGATTTGGATGTGTACTTTGGTATGACTGGCCTGCAGGAACGTCCATTGATCATCAGCTTCAGTCTTACGATTCTGCTTATCTCCACTGTTGTGTTTGCTGGTTTTGACCCCTGCCTGTACGACCACGAGTTGTTTAATAAAGCTTGCAAGATGGATTCCCCCTCTGGTGATGATTCATTAGAGAAGACTTCGCCACAACCGAATCCAGCGGCTTACGATCATCTGTGTGCTACAATGGCAGCCCAGGCAAGTCAAATTGCTGCTAACCAGCATCAATTGAATCGTTTGACTTCGATCACAGAGGAACTGGTAAAGGCTGTTCAAAGCCTCCACAGCACTGCCGTAACGTCACCACCACCGGCAGCTGCCGCCATTGCCCACGCGGCAGAAACGCCAGCACAAGTTAATCCACGACTGGCTTACCCGGAGAAGCTTGACGGGGATTCTACCAAGTGTAAGGGCTTCCTACTGCAATGCTTGCTGTTCGTCGAGCAACAACCCACCCTTTACACTACTGATGCTGGTAAGATCACCTTAGTTTGCTCACTATTAACGGGAAGAGCATTAGAATGGATAACGGCTGTATGGCGCGAGGATGGAACAGCGTACACCACTTTCACTGACTTTCTGGTGCGATTCCGTGAGGTGTTTGATCACCCCCGAGAGGGGAAAGGAGCGGGTGAGCGTCTGCTTGAGTTGTCGCAGGGAGAATTAACAGCAGCTGAATATGCCATGAACTTTCGTACACTGGCTGCTCAAACGTCATGGGTGAGTGACACGCTTGAAGTATTGTTTCGCAAGGGGCTTAATCACGAACTGCAAACCGAACTTGCTTGCCGTGATGAGGGGAAAACCCTGAATGATTTCATTTCGCTAGCTATCACCATTGACAACCTACAATGCTCTCGCCTTGTCAGCGCTCGACGCCTCTTACCCCCGTTACGACAACACGATCTGCAGAAACTACAGAACCCATGCAGATCAACTCCTATCATCTGACAGGTGAGGAGCGCCACCGCTGCATTTCTAACCATCTCTGTCTCTACTGCGGCGCTCCGGGGCATCAACGAATTACTTGCCCATCACGTCGCTCTTCTTCTACATCTAAATCGGTGAGTGCATCTTTAAATTCAGTCAGTCCCCTAAACTGTGTCTCTGTCCCTCTTGTAATCAAGACTGATAACGATCGTGTGGCTACCACTGCTCTACTTGACTCAGGAGCAGCTGGGAATTTTATCCCTGAAGAATTTGCCAAAAAGAATAACATTTCTCTAATTTCATGTACAAATCCTTTGTCTGTAGCCACAATAGATGGACGTCCTTTGGGGTCTGGACTGATTACTCACCTCACTCAAGAACTGCTAATGTTTACCGGTCTGCTACATCAAGAAACCATTCAATTCTACGTGCTCCCTGTATCTAACACTCCTGTTATTTTGGGTTTGCCCTGGCTCAGACTGCATGACCCTCGTGTAAAATGGAGAGAGGGACAAATTCTTAGATGGAGCACTCAGTGTCAGAAATCATGCCTTACGACCATCTCTCCCATGCCTGTGCAAGCCGCCACGTTAGACTCGGAGTCCACCAGCATTCCCAATCTTCCCAAGGAGTATCACGATCTCGCCACCGCCTTCAGCAAGGTACAAGCAAACACATTACCACCACACCGCAGTCACGATTGTGCCATTGATCTAATTCCAGGTTCCTCACCACCCCGGGGCCGAGTATTTCCATTATCATTACCCGAGTCAGAAGCAATGGCCAAGTACATCGAGGAGGAGTTGGAGAAGGGGTTCATACGTCCGTCCACTTCTCCTGTTTCAGCTGGCTTCTTCTTTGTCCGTAATAAGGATGGTGGTTTGCGCCCTTGCATCGATTATCGAGGACTCAACGAGATAACGGTAAAGTTTCGCTATCCACTTCCCCTGGTGCCCTCTGCATTAGAACAGCTACGAACTGCACGATACTACACCAAATTGGATTTGCACTGCGCATACAACCTCATCCGCATTAGGGAGGGGGACGAGTTGAAAACGGCTTTCTCAACCACCAATGTGCACTACGAATACCGGGTTATGCCGTTCGGACTGGTCAATAGTCCTTCGGTTTTCCAATCATTTGTCAATGACATCTTCAGAGACATGTTAAATAAGACTGTTATCGTGTACATTGACGATATCTTGATCTATTCAGATACCCTGGAGGAACATATCCAACATGTGAGGGCCGTGCTGCAGCGACTCATTGAACACCAACTCTATGCCAAGGCGGAGAAGTGTGAATTCCATACCACCTCTACCACCTTCCTGGGGTACGTCATCAGTCCAGAGGGGGTCACCATGGATGAGAGCAAAGTCAACGCCATTCTCAAATGGCCCGAACCCAAAACACCAAAGGAACTCCAACGCTTTCTGGGGTTTGCTAATTTCTACCGCCGTTTCATCAGTAACTTCAGCTCTGTGGTCAGTCCCCTCACGTCAATGGTCAAAAAGGGAACCCATCGGCTACACTGGTCAGAGGCTGCTCTCCAAGCATTCCAAGAACTAAAGAGACGGTTTGTGACTGCACCCATACTCCACCATCCTGACCCATCTCTTCCGTTTCTCGTCGAAGTGGACGCCTCCAACACTGGTATCGGGGCTATTCTCTCTCAACACCAGAGTTCTACCGCTAAACTCCACCCATGTGCCTTTTACTCCCGCAAACTCAATGCTGCTGAACGCAACTACGATGTAGGGGACCGTGAACTCCTCGCCATGAAGGCGGCCTTCGAGGAGTGGAGACACTGGTTGGAGGGGGCCAACTTTCCTTTCACTGTACTAACAGATCATAAAAACCTTGAGTATTTGCGCTCAGCCAAGCGCCTCAATCCACGACAGGCAAGATGGTCATTGTTTTTCTCCCGATTCTACTTTTCAGTTACCTACCGTCCAGGCTCCAAGAACACAAAGGCAGATGCACTATCCTATATTCACGAAGATGAACAGATCTCATCGAACCTGAATCCATACTCCCTTTCAAGGTAATCATTGCACCCGTACAATGGGACATCATGACGCTTATCCAGCAACACAACTCTCAACATGCACCTCCAACAACTTGCCCTCCTGATAAAGTTTACATACCACCCACTCTAGGCGATCAAATACTCAACCACACGCACTGTCTGCCCGCATCCGGCCATCCAGGTATCACTGCTACCATTCATCTGCTTCAGAACCGGTTCTGGTGGGAATCATTACCTCAAGACACCACTACTTTCATCCAACAATGCCAAACCTGTAATGCGCACAAGACTCCACGCCAATTGCCAGCCGGATTACTCCAACCACTCCCTATCCCACAACGACCTTGGTCCCACATTGCAATAGACTTTATCACTGACCTACCTGTCTCTCAAGGTAACACTGTCGTTCTTACTGTGATTGATCGATTCTCCAAAGCCTGCCACCTTATTCCTCTGCCCAAACTGCCTACTGCTCTGAAAACTGCTGAACTACTCTGTAACTGGGTCTTCCATCTCTACGGATTACCTGAAGATATTGTCTCCGATAGAGGCCCTCAGTTCACATCTCGTCTCTGGAAAGCCTTCTTCCAAGCCCTCGATGTAAACGTGAGCCTGACCTCCGGTTACCACCCTCAATCTAACGGTCAGGTCAAAAGACTCAATCAGGAACTCACCCGGTTCCTGAGATCATACTGTAGTTCCAACCAAGAAGATTGGGCCCGGTACCTCCTTTGGGCTGAGTACGCAAATAACTCCCTGGTCAAGCCAGCTACTGGTATCACCCCCTTTAAATGCATCCTAGGCTATCAGCCTCCCATGCTTCCCTGGTCCGGGGAACCCACCGACGTGCCCGCTGTCACGGACTGGTTGCAACGCAGTGAGGAGACCTGGAACCAAGCTCATGCACATCTTCAACGAGCCATCCGCCATCAAAAGGAACATGCTGACCACCGTCGGCGTCCTGGGCCTGTATACCAACCAGGACAATGGGTGTGGCTCTCTACCCGAGATCTCCGCCTTCGACTACCCTGCAAGAAGTTGAGTCCAACATTATTGGTCTCAGAAACCTGAAAACTCACTCTCTTGAGCATTGAAGCTCTGTAACAACAATGAGTTTTACAGAATAATTAACTCAAATGGTATATAGGGAATTTGAATAATTAATCAGGAATACGATTAATTTATATCTCAGATGACAGTTACATTAAATTTGATTGATTATGAAAAACAGCTCAATTGCTTATAACAAAAAATAATCACAGGGCACTGTAACTTACTCATTAATATGTCAATATTCCATTCTTCATATCAATTATTGTGATCTCTTACTGTAAATTACTGCAAATCAAACAGTGGTTTGTCCAGCAAACCACTGTTGACCTATCAATTTTCAATAAAGTTATCACGCCTTATAATTCAAGGAAAAATATTCTCTGGCCATGAAAACATTATCCTATCCTATCCTAATTTAGTTTCTAAATTTAAAGCTTGTAGCTAAAGATCAGACATCTCAGTGACTCGTAATGTAAGTGGGGTGGAGTCCAAGCCAATCGTCAGTATATGGGTTTTTAATAAATCAACTAGTAATACAAACTACAAATCACACAGAGTAAATATGCGTACGACAATACAAACAGTAAGCTTTATACAAGACATAACGGAATCCAAATAAGAAAGAGAGAGAGAGAGAGAGAGAGAGAGAGAGAGAGAGAGAGAAAATAGAATGAGATCACATAAGGAGCTCAGGTATGGAAATCATAGTCAGTAACTTTTGGAAGCCAACAACGATCAGATCATAGCACCAATTTAAAGCAGCATTTAAATCTCCATAGAAAACTGATACTTGCATCGCCCAGTGTGCGTGGCGTGAGATCGGCGTCGAGCGTGTGAGCTTTGCGCGCTGTTCCTTTTGAAAACAGCGGGCGTGTGCCGGAGGCCATGTGACGCGCATGCACACTGCGCTGGATCTTGGCGTGGAGCACGTGGTCCTTTGTTCTGTCCTCGCGAGGTATTTGAAAGGTTCAACAAACAATGTTCCAGAATTCGTCTTCCTTGTGTGGAGAGGCGAATAGTCGAATAAACTTAGTAAAGAAAAGAAAAGAAACAACAAAAACGAAAGCTTCCAAAGGAGCCATTAAAATGGCTTTTTCTCTCAGCCCCTGTGCTGAGGGGGCTTGCGCTATGAGCGCGGCCTAAGGCCGTGCGGAAGCAACGTTGCTCGATGCAGGAGGGAAGGGAGTCAGCGTAAGAAGAGAGGGCGGACCTTGTTTGGTCGATTCTTATAGCTTGAAATAGTTCACGCCCCTTTTCGAGGGAACATCCAATGAAACGTCGCGATCTGCAGCGGAGGGAAAAGTTCCTTTGTCTCTGTGGAGACACCCCCTGATGATTTAGGGCTCCTCCGAGTTCATCGGGGAGTTCTAGCAAGTTTGTAATTCCAGATTAAAATACATTTTTCATTACTTTGCTCTAGATAAATGGGTTTGTCAGAACATGACGATCACAACAATACTAAACATAATATGTATAAGTGATCAAAACATGAAGTTACATTCAAATGCAGGATTACACATATTTAAAAATTTGATTAACACATGATAACACTGCAGATAGTCCCAATTTATACTGGAAACCTCTAATGCACCGCAAAATCAATAATGTACACATTAAGACTACATTTGAGTACATTTTACCATTCTTTTGTAAGGATTAGGTTTCCTGTCCTGTGTAGTCCTGTGTGGTCGTAAAGTTTTACGACCTGCAGGGGTGGGGGTTGCAGAAACATGGCTCTCTTTGAGAAAGTTAAAGTGAGGAGAGACATTTCCTAAAGTATAAGCTAGCAACTTATACTCTTCACATAACAAGGATTAACCATTTTATGCAATCCATAAACATATTTAAAATACATATTAATAAGGACTTACAAAAGTAAGGAACTTTACGAAAGATTTCCTTTGTCTCCAGTGTGTTTGAGGAATTTGGGGGGGGGTTTCAGGTCTCCTTTGAAGCTCGCATGGGCATCGTAAATAATTTAAGTCCAGCCAGGCTGGCGCCAGGCCCAGGCATTTAGTGCAAAAAGGGTTTAATTTGGAAAATCTGAATTAAACACATGAATCGATGATCTGCATATCCGTGACAGCTCCAACATAAATTTTTGTGCATATAACTTCTAACACATTAAAAATTGTCTTACAGCATTGCAAAAACATTGTATTTGATAAGCATCTTTCAGTTCGGCAAGATTTGCACTGATCAGTGAATGAATTGGCTTTCTCTCACAGAGAGAGAAGCTTTTGAGCAGATTTGGGCTAGTTTTCACTTCATTTGAACAGAAGCACTATTTCAACATTATTGGTCTCAGAAACCTGAAAACTGACACTGTTGAGCATTGAAGCTCTAACATAAGTTTTTTTGCATATAACTTCTAACACATTACATTTACATTTAATCATTTAGCAGACGCTTTTATCCAAAGCGACTTACAAATGAGAACCAGTCAGGTCAACAAGAGAATAACAACAGTATACAAGTGCCATCACAAGTCTCAGTTAGTCTAGTATAGAACGTTTAGCCAGGTTTTTATTATTATTATTATTATTTTTTATTTTTTTTAATTAAATGAAAAGACAAGAAAAGGAAAAAGTGCTGGTGTTAGTTGTTTAAGTGCAGGCGAAAAAGATGAGTCTTTAGATGTTTCTTGAAAATGAGTAAAGACGCAGCTGTACGAATTGAGATTGGGAGGTCATTCCACCAGCTGGGCACAGTCCAGGAAAAGGTCCGTGAGAGTGATTTTGAACTTCTTTGGGATGGCACCACAAGGCGTCGTTCACTTGCAGAGCGCAAACTTCTGGAGGGCACATAAGATTTAACCAGCGAGTTTAGGTAAGTTGGTGCCATGCCAGTGGTCGTCTTGTAGGCAAGCATCAGTACCTTGAATTTGATGCGAGCGGCTTCTGGTAGCCAGTGTAACCTGACCCGCGACCCATGATTATACTTCACTTATATCCACTTATTGTAGTAGTAGCTATTATAGGTATGACGGCAAATCAATGCCAATGTAAGGGAAACAGGTCAATTTAGCTCAAAGGGAATCATTTAAGATTTTAAAAGGAATTTGAACAGAATCACTGTTTCACGGCTGGTCACGGAGACGCCCTGCGATTCAGTGAACTAGCCGTTTAACATCAAATCTGCGCTGGATACTAATATCCAAACTATAGTGAAACACTATCAATTAGCACAGTAACAAGATCGGCAGTTTAAGACATTAACTTGTAAGCACAAAACACAAGATACTTCTCTTTTCAATATGAATAAGGCTTTATTAGATAAATCTAAGACATATAAACTAATCTAACACATAAACGCACGCACACACACATTCACGCAAGTTGCAGGAAGGTCGAAAGTTAAGGAAAGATGAGTTTAAGAGAATGGAAATATGGAATCCCAAGTTTACAGCAATACGTTAAATTGCATAGACATGAACAACCATCAATCACGTAATTAGCCCTTGCATTGAGTTCCTCAATGTGACTAAAATTATATTAGATACACCAGCACAACAAATATCTGGGGATACGTTGCCTTAGTTTCCTGTGAAATGGACTCCCGTTGAAAGGGGTATCCCGGTGTCGCTGATTGGCTGGAAGTTCAGTAGTGAAGTGATGTCTTGGGAAGCCTGTGGTTGTTGGGCGTTGGCTGAAAGTGCAGAGTCGTGTGCGCTGGTCGAAGTTGAACGGGCATCCGAGGTCAGGCGTCGGAGACTCGACGTTACAAAACTTAACTCAGAACACGAAACTCTCAAACGGAAAAGAAAAGAAATAAAGTTTGACGAGACTAGGTTGTGTTCCTTCTCATTGTGGCATAGTAGCAGCAGGCAGGCACGCTGGAACCGCGCTCAAAGAACAATGATGACTAACCGCATGGCTAGATGCTACAAGCTAAAGCTAGGTAGCAAAGCTACAAGCTAAAAGCTAAGAGCAGGCATGACTAATAGCATGACTGATAGCACGAGCAAGGCTGGAACTAAAAGCAGACTGAAAGCCCACATGACTGATAGCACAAGCAATGCTAGACTAAAAGCCGACATGGCTAATAGCAGCAGCTAGGGACTAAAAGCAGACTAAAAGCAAGGCATGACTGATAGCACAAGCAATGCTAGAACTAAAAGCAGACTAAAAGCAAAATTTCATGGGGTCCAAAGTATTTAACTTCCTTGTTGGCCACCCCTCAAATGTTGCCTTGACAAATCAGATATGGTCTTGGGGTGGGTATCATAAATCATTTGTTTATCTTACCAAGCATGTGGTTCTTGCCTCACAGGGTCTAATTTTGGACATGATTCCTATAACACGATTATGATATATTTTACAAATAAATGATTGTCAGGACAATATCAAGCAAGAAAATTCGATTATGTCAATACTAGACATGACTATGTATCCTATAGTTATCAAAAGACATACACAATAAGTGATTATACATGATAGTCAAATGTGTGGGTTACACATAAATGAATATGGAGTTAAGCAATGGAACGATTCATTTAGAAGTCTTTTTGAGTTCATTCTGGTCCATATATAATGTATAAAAAGCAGTTTCTTTGCCATTCTCTGGCAAAGGGACTTTGCTGTGAAGACAAAGGTTTAAATCCCTTCCCCCTTAGGAATTTCAGTCTGGTTTCACTGGCTGGGGGGGAAGTCAATGCAAGTATTTAACTTGATCTCCTGGGTTTACATGTGATGTCCAGCGTTGCATTCCAATCACGAACAATAAATTTGACAATCTCTTCTTCGAATTAAAATTGTCAATAATTGTTATATTGGTGTTAATGTTGAAAGCTGTTGTGTGAACAAGTTGGTTGGTTGGTTATCTTGCTTGGTTCTTGTGGCACTAGAACTGATTTATGACTTCCTGAGGAGTTCGGCTCTCGTTTCAATGCACACAGCTCTGATAGACTCTTTGATTTGTCTGATTCAACTCATTTCTGCTATACCAATAATAACCAAGCATACAACTGATGCTGGTGCGCGCTAAATCGCTTCCGCGAGAGGAAAACTGGATCGCATGCGAGGAAACGGGAGCCCGCAAGCTCATTTCAAACTCTCGCGCGCATGTACTCTGCACGCAATAAAAGCCCTTGCACGCGCATGGTCATTCCCCACATCCTCGCGCTCGATCATCTCACCTCTGCTCGCGCAAACAATTTGATTTTTGTCAGTCGTGGGGGGGGGGGGGGGGCTTGCTGTTTTAGTTGTTATCTCAAATGTCATTGGTTATTCCCCTTTTCCTGGAGTCAGTATTGGACGCCTGTTAGAAAATGATTAATAATTCACTTGACTTGACCCATAATTTCATCAGTGGACCAGATACATGTGAGTTATCATTTAATTTGCTTGTTTAATTTATTTTTGTCTTTAATGTAATTTAATGCATTGTTTATAGAGAAGATCTTTTGTAGATACTTGATTAACTGGAATTCTTCTGATTGCTAGTGATTGCACTCTTGTAATAAGAGATACACATATTTTATAAATTAGATTATGCTAGAAACAGGCTAATCATGCTTATAATGCTAGAAACATGCTAGCTACATGTTACTTGCATGATAATCATGCTAGAAACATGCTAGCAACATGCTAATCATGCTAGAAACATGCTAGCAAAATGCTAATCATGTTAGGGACATGCTAGCGACATGCTAATGATGCTAAAATCATGCTAGCAACATGCTAATTGCATGCTAGTCATGCTAGAAACATGTTAACAACATGTTAGCAACATGTTAATCATGCTATAAACATGCTAGCAACATGCTAATCATGGTAGAAACATGCTAGCAACATGCTAATCATGTTAGAAAACATGCTACCAACATGCTAGTTGCATGCTAATCATGCTAAAAAAATGCTAGCATCATGCTAATAATGCTAAAATCATGCTAGCAACATGCTAGAAACATGCTAGCAACATGCTAGAAACATGTTAGCGACATTTTAGTCGCATGCTAATCATGCTAGCAACATGCTAGTCGCATGTTAATCATGCTAGAAACATGTTATCAACATGCTAGCAACATGTTAATCATGCTAGAAACATACTAGCAACATGCTAATCATGGTAAAATCATGCTAGCAACATGCTAGTCGCATGCTAGTCATGCTAGAAACATGCTATCAACATGTCAATAATGCTACAAACATGCTAGCAAAATGCTAGCGACATGCTAGCAATATGCTTGTAACGATACAACCTTTGTACTCATCGGGAAGAAGGAGGCGGGAACCGGCGCACAATCAAAAAGCATTTTAATAATTCATAAATAAATACAAAACGGCGCACCAGCCCCTCACGGACGACTGGTGCGCATAAATAAAACGCAAACATAAAATAATATCCCAGGCCTGGTCCTCTCTCGTCCTTCACGGTCGTCACTCCAGTTTTATATCCTTCCATCTCCTACATGGGACTCAAGACCGGCGGTGGGGCGCAGGTGTAGCTCATCTCCAATCACTACACCTGGCCTCACTCCTCGTTCCCACGCCTCTCGGCCCCGCCCCACTCGCCACAATGCTAATCATGCAAGAAACATGTTAGTTGCATGCTAGTTGTGCTAAAATCATGCTAGCACACGTGCTATTCGAATGCTAATCATGCTAGAAACATTCTAGCAAAATGCTAAAAACATGCTAATCATGCTTGAAACATGATAGCAACATGCTAATCATGCTGGAAACATGCTAGCAACATGCTGGTCGGATGCTAATCATGCTAGAAACATGCTAGCATCATGCTAATCATGATGGAAAAATGCTAGCAACCTGCTAGTCGCATGCTAGTCATGCTAGAAACATGCTAGCAATATGCTAGTCGTATGCTAATCATGCTAGAAACATGTTAACAAAATGCTAGCAACATGTTAATCATGCTAGAAACATCCTAGAAACGTGCTTATCATGTTAGCAACATACTAGTCGCATGCTAGTCATGCCAGAAACATGCTAATCATGCTAGAGACATGTTAGTGACATGCTAGTCACATGTTAATCATGTTAACAACATGCTAGCAACATGCCAGTCGCATGCTAATCATGCTAGAAACATGCTATCAACATGCTAGCTATGCTAGAAACATCCTAGCAACATGCTAACAACATGCTAGCAACATGCTAATCATGCTAGAAACATGCTAGCGACATGCTAGTGACATGCTAATCCTGCTAGAGACATGCTAGCGACAAGCTAATCATGCTAAAATCATGTTAGTCGAATGGTAATCATACTAGAAACATGTTAGCAACGTGCTAGTCAAATGCTAATCATGCTAGAAATATACTAACAACATGTTAGTCATGATAACAATATGCTAGCAACATGCTATCAGCATGCTAATCATGTTAGAAAAACATGCTAGCAACATGCTAGTCGCATGCTAGTCATGCTAGAAACATGTTAACAACATGCTAGTCATGCTAATCACATGCTAGTAACTTGATAATCATACTATAAACATGCTGGCAACATGCTAGCAGGATGTTAATCATGCTATAAACATGCTGTTAGTGACATGCTAGTCACATGTTAATCATGTTAACAACATGCTAGCAACATGCCAGTCGCATGCTAATCATGCTAGAATCATGCTATCAACATGCTAGCCATGCTAGAAACATCCTAGCAACATGCTAACAACATGCTAGCAACATGCTAATCATGCTAGAAACATGTTACCGACATGCTCATCATGCTAAAAACATGCTAGCGACATGCTAATCATGCTAGAGACATGATAGCGACATGCTAATCATGCTAAAATCATGTTAGTCAAATGTTAATCATACTAGAAACATGTTAGCAACGTGCTAGTCAAATGCTAATCATGCTAGAAATATACTAACAACATGTTAGTCATGATAACAATATGCTAGCAACATGCTATTAGCATGCTAATCATGTTAGAAAACATGCTACCAACATGCTAGTCGCATGCTAGTCATGCTAGAAACATGCTAACAACATGCTAGTCATGCTAATCACATGCTAGTAACTTGATAATCATACTATAAACATGCTGGCAACATGCTAGCAGGATGTTAATCATGCTATAAACATGCTAGAAACATGGTAGCGACATGCTAGTCATGCTAAATACATGCTATTTTCATGCTAATCATGCTAGAAACATGCTAGCAACATGCTAGTCATACTACAAACATGGTAGCGACATGCTAGTCATGCTAACAACATGCTAGTAACTTGCTAATCATGCTAGAAACATGTTAGTCGCATGCATTCTTTCTGTCAAACTAATCTATCTGTCATTCTTTCTTTTCAATCAATCAATCAATCACCTTTATTTATATAGTGCTTTAAACAAAATACATTGCGTCAAAGCACTGAACAACATTCATTTGGAAAACAGTGTCTCAATAATGCAAAATGATAGTTAAAGGCAGTTCATCATTGAATTCAGTGATGTCATCTCTGTTCAGTGGAAATAGTGTCTGTTTTTACTTGCAATCAAGTCAATGATATCGCTGTAGATGAATATTCTATGCTAATCTATATCATTCTTTTTAACTAATTTATCTGTCATTCTTTCTAACTAATATATCTTTCTTTCTTTCAACTAATCTATCAATCTAACTTTAAACTATAAACTTCTAACTTCTTTAAACTTCTTCAAACTTTCTGGTCAGGCTTTCTCAAGCCAACTTAAAGTTTGTCTCAACAAACCTTTTTTTCTAGTTATGTATTTAACTGCTAAATCTTAAGGACATCAAAGAGCCATATCAAGACTGGGTCATAGCTGTGATTTATTTTTTTGATTTTACATTTTTTATTACCCCATATTTGTAGAAAAAAGTTATTTGAGAGGAAAATTAGCACCAGTTGAATTCAGCAGGTGTTTGAGTGTCCTCTACCCATCTAAACTCCTAGAGAATTAACATTCTTGAACAATTGCTCTGATGACAAAATGCAAAAAAGGCCTCTAACACTAGCTTGTTCTACTCTTTTTCTATTCTAGCTGTTTTCTTTTTATTATATATATAAATATATATATATAAACTTGCTATGTGCAATGCATCAACCTAACTGTGACTTGTTATAGGACTTATGTATTGATTTGATTTTAATTTCTTCCATTTTCCTTATCTGTAAGCCACTTTGGATAAGTGTCTGCTAAATGACTAAATGGAAATATACATCTTCACATGCTGCGATGTCAACATCTAAATTTAGCTCTTCAATATCTTAATGATTTAGCAGTTAAATGCATAGTTAAAAATCCACTTGGACATATGCATGAACAGCAGTGTGGAGACAGAGTAAAGAAAGCAGGATCTCCATACCTCATATCTCTCAGATTAGTACATTTTGTGTGTATCAGTCCAATGTGCCACAGCTGCTCTGAGCTTCGACTGCCTTCTGAGGAGAGTGCATGAAGAGTCCAGGCTTCTGCAAATGTGTCCAAGTCTGCCTGGATGCTTGAGAGAACATGTACTGTACACTAAACAGGTCCTCAATAAGTCAAGCAGTCCTTAGGCCTCCAGCAAGTCCAGCATGTCTTAGTCCTTGATTCTGACATCACACCAAATGCATTCAATCCTATTAGAAACAGGTTTAAAAACAGATCAGTCATCTATTAATAATTGTAAGATATTTTGTTACATAAAACGGACATTAAAAGCTACCTACAGACAACTTAAGTTACTAAATTTAGGAATAAATGAAATTTCAGACAACTGTACTTCACCTTTGCTTATGGACACTTTTACCAGATATGAAACTATGTTGGTCCGTGCCTCTTGAAGAAAACATGAACCTGGCGATCAGTACATTCTCCAGTCCTTGATCTCCCTTGACCCTGGTTTAAATAAAATTGTAATGCTTTTTTCTTTACTGTACTTGCCTTGACAGTATGCCAAATTTCTGGACTGCTTCTGAGAATAATTGGTAAGATGTCAAGGACCAGTTATTTGCTGCATTCATGTACACAACCTGCAATTACAAAGGAAAAAAATACAACAAAAAAGAACATAAGTAAATACATTGGGATTTAATGTATTACAAGTTTCTTTTCAATAAACAGGAATCAATTTTCATAAACATCATAGTGAATGGACTGATCTTGATAGTAGATGACTAGTAACACTGTAAATCAAATGCAATCATGATGAAACCTGTGTTTTATAGAAACACAGACTAAACTTACCTTCAAATATTACGATGTATCTATTTAAAAGATTAAAGATAAAACATTTTTTTAAACACTTCACTGTCATTCATTTAGCTTTATACATATATATATATATATATATTAGGGGTGTAACGGTTCACAAAATTCACGGTTCGGTTCGATACGATACACTGATGTCACGGTTCGGTTCGGTTCGGTTCGATACGTTTTAGATACAGCAAAATGTAAAAACATCTCAACTTTTCAGAATGCCGCAAGCGCACCGCGGGTCATGTGACAAGAACCAACCAATCAGCTTCATCCTTTCCCGTAACAATGTTGAGAGCTCAGCCAAGATGAAGGATCAGCTGATCATAGTTGTATATGGATTGCAATTTTGAAATAAATTTAGTAGCAGAGCTACTGCAAGCGATTTTTAGAGCTGCAAATCCATTTATCCTTCGCTGAAATTTCCGCGTCTCATGGAGAGAGCACGTCATTGTTGCTTAGCAAAGACAGACGCCTCATGAGCGCTTCTGCCCGAGCGCTTTGGAAAGGAGGAGAAAGACGCGCTTAGCGTTTTCCATGCGTTTTTAGGCACGATATGTGAACGGCCCCTAAGGCGCTCGCTCACTCAGCACGCGCTGAAGGCTCGTTGCAAAATGTCGAATGCATTTAACAGACCAGAAATATAAGATCCTAAAATAACCAACAGGTCTGGTGTTTGGGTTGGATTCCCTGTAAGCTATAGTGTCTAAATGCTGCAGGGATAGTTTGCTGCGTGCATGTTTCTCCTTTTTTTTCGTCTTTTCCCAGATAGTACTGACGCATATATCCCAGATATTCCCGCTGGTGTTTTTTTTTTTTTTTTGTATTCCCGCCGGTGTACCCTGTCATGTTGCAGATGCGACATACCGTTGTTTTTTTATCCACCACTCTCTTGCCATCACCATTATAGCTTAAAGGGAATCCAAAGTGCACCCAAACACCAGACCTGTTGGTTATTGGAGGATCTTCTCATTTCTAGTCTGTTAAACGCATTGGCTATTTTGCAACGAGCCTTCAGCGCGTACTGAGTGAGCGAGCGCCTGCTGAGTAGCCTAACATAAACATATAAGATGGTGTTTTTTTCTTCTTCGGGAGTGTCAGGGGCGTTGCCTGTTACGTTGTTTGGGTTATTGGGCTACCTTGTTGAACGCATATCATTATATTTCTCTCTCTCTTTTTTTTTTTTTTTTTCAAATATAATTAAATACTCCAACGAACCGTTCGGTATACATAATGCGTACCGCGTACCGAACCGAAAGCGTCGTACCGAACGGTTCAATACGAATATGCGTATCGTTACACCCCTAATATATATATATATATATATATATATATATATATATATATATATATATGTGTGTGTGTGTGTGTGTGTGTGTGTGTGTGCGCATCATTACAGTCTGTAAAATATGTGTATCTCTTATTACAAGAGTGCAATCACTAGCAATCAGAAGAATTCCAGTTAATCAAGTATCTACAAAAGATCTACTCTATAAACAATGCATTAAATTACATTAAAGACAAAAATAGATTAAACAAGCAAATTAAATGATAACTCACATGTATCTGGTCCACTCATGAAGTCATGGGTCAAGTCAAGTGAATTATTAATCATTGTCTAACAGGCATCCAATACTGACTTTAGGAAAAGGGGAATAACCAATGACATTTGAGATAACAACTAAAACAGCAAGCCCCGCCCCACGACTGACAAAAATAAGATTGTTCGCGATAGCAGAGGTGAGATGATCGAGCGCGAGGATGTGGGGAATGACCATACTTGCCAACCTTCAGACCTCAGAATTAGGGAGATATTCAATAGTCGTTTTAAATAGTCATTTATCTGTACATAGTTTATACATACATATTATGTACAATAACAACAACCCATCACAACCCAACCCCATTTATGCACATCCAATCCAACCCAGTCCATTTAGTTAGGAATTTTCAGGCATATTTTTTTCTTTTTGTTCGCCATGTCTCTTCTTTCTTCCTCTTCCCCTTGTTCTTCTTCTTTTTCTGTTCTGAATTTGCCGCGCTTGACTTCGAGGTGTAACCTTTATTAATACTTTAAGCAACAGCTGCGAATGGAACGGTTACAGCGACCAGAAGTTTGCTGTCACACCGCCGTAGCCAAGAACGTAAAAATCACTAAGCAACGGTAAACAGGACAGCGCAACGCAGCATTAATTCACTTATTGAGATACAAAAAAATGTCATTAAAAAAAGCAAGAGAAGGATTGCTTTTGGCATTTAATGACAATCTTTTGTCAGAAAAGGAGTTTTTAATATTGTATGATGTAAATAAGTCTAAAAACCTAGATTTACCATGTAAGCAATACTTGCCTTTTAACCTTGAATACATGGAGGAAGACGAATGCTTAAATGAATTTCGTGTCAGAAAATGTGACCTAACAATTCTGGTAGATTTTTTTAATGCATTTAGCAGACACTTTTATCCAAAGCGACTTACAGTGCATTCAAGCTATCTTTTTTTTTTGTTTTTGTTTTTTTACCTATCATGGTAAAATAAAATATTTGTTTATTACCTATATAGATGTTCTCGGGATTCCCAATGAGATCGTTTGTGATCAGACAATCATAAACTGATGCAAATTACAGTGTCATATGCCATACAATTTATTTACCTAATCTCTCACGTTGAAGCGACTCCGGCAAATCAGCTGTTCTCCCGTAGTAGACCGTTAAAGTAGAACGTCACAAAGTAGCAGTTAAATTCGCGCATGTGCAATAGGCGTTGCCGTTCCACGAGAGGCTGTTGTCCTTATTCGGTCTGAAACGGCGCCCAGTGATGATGGATGGTGTAGCAATTTTGTTGTCCGGGTGGAAATCGGGAGAAATTCGGGAGAAAGGTTGGCCCAGGAGATTTTCGGGAGGGGCTTTGAAATTCTTCCGGAAAAATCGGGAGGGTTGGCATGTATGGGAATTACCATGGGCGTGCGGGCTTGTATTGCGCGCAGAGTACATGTCACGCACGCGCAAGAGTTTGAAATGAGCTTGCGGGCTCACGTTTCCTCGCGTCCGATTCAGTTTTACTCTCGCGGAAGCGATTTAGCGCGTGCGCCAGCATCAGTTCTGCGCTCGGATAATTTTGTCATTGAATTGACGCCATATATAGGCCTCTAAAGTAATGTAAACAGCACGAGACCCTGCTACCACAAATGTCAAGACTGGCTCGCTCTGTGTTTAGTGTCCCGCCAGCAGCAGCAGTGAACGTGTCTTCAGCGCAGCGGGAAGAGTGATAGAAGAGAGGAGGATGGGGTTAAAACCTTCCACTCTGGAGGCTATTCTTTTTCTCCACGATGCTCTGTAAGAGACTGTTCTAAATTTTCATTTGACTGGACTTTATTTTGGTTTAACTGTTGGAAACTAATGGAAAAATTATGGACATGTTCTGTGGTGCATTTTTGAGGTACGATAACCTGCAAGTTTGTTTTTAATTAATTTAATTTGTTTAGATTAATTTCCCATATCTCATTTCGTTTGCGAGCGCTGTTGCGAGCCTGCCTCATATTTCAATTTTTTATTTTATTTTACTCACTGTGGTTTAATAAATAAACATTTATTAAACTAACTGTCTGTGTGATATGCGTGAAGTGTTTTTTATATGGATTTTATTGTAGCCAAGTAAAGTATTATCGTTAATTTGAGAGGCTTAATTGATTAAATAAGTTTTAGGCTACTCACTGTCGGTTCGGTTGTTTAACGTTAATCGTCATTTTTAAAAAAAGTGCTCCAAACATTTTTCTAAATTAATTTGATAAAGAAATGAAAAGAAACATAACACAAAACTGACCCCTTTTTAAATTTTTGCAAATGGGGCAGGCTTCCACTGTGTAATAAAATAAATAAATAAAAACACGGGCTCGTGTCGGACTGCTGATAATTCTGATGAGCTGTCGGACACGGGTCGGGCTAGGGCCTGAGCGTCTTGGGCAGGGCTCTACCGCCAGGAGAGCATTACAATAGTCCAGTCTGGAGAGAACAAGACCTTGGACAAGAAGTTGGGTTGCTTGCTCTGACAGGAAGGGTCTAATCTTCCTAATGTTGTATAAGGCAAACCTGCAGGACCGGGTCGTTGTAGCAATGTGGTCTGTGAAGCTTAACTGATGATCCATCACAACTCCTAGGTTTCTGGCTGTCCTTGAAGGAGTTATGGTTGACGAGCCCAGCTGTATAGAGAAGTTGTGATGAAGCAATGGGTTAGCTGGAATCACCAGGAGTTCTGTCTTCGTAAGGTTAAGCTGAAGGTGACGGTCATTCATCCAGCTAGAAATGTAACTCAGACAGGCTGAAATGAGAGCAGCTACCGTCGGGTCATCTGGCTGGAATGAGAAGTAGAGTTGGGTGTCATCAGCATAGCAGTGATAAGAAAAGCCATGCTTCTGAATGACAGATCCTAAAGATGTCATGTAGATGGAGAAGTGGTCCAAGTATTGAGCCTTGAGGAACCCCAGTAGCAAGGTGAGTAGTAGATATACTGCTGCTTCTGTCAAGATGATTTATGACTTTGACCTTTGACCTTTTGACAGGTTGAACTTCCGGTAACCTTATGATGGATGGGCGGAACAAATGAGATCAGGGGTTAACCTATGACCTTTCCCACGCATCGATCATGTGGTTTTGACAGAAAGTTTTACCCTATTGACCTAATTAGTTCTAAATCATGGTTTTGACGGCTAGTTTAAACGGAAGATGAAAGACTCCTCACGCATCGATCATGTGGTTTTGACAGAAAGTTTTACCCTATTGACCTAACTAGTTTTAAATTATAAAGGTATATGAAAGACTCCCCACGCATCGATCATGTGGTTTTGACAGAAAGTTTTACCCTATTGACCGTTAGTTTGTTTGAAGTTTGTGCCAGATAGCTTGTTTGAAGTTTGTGTCAGTTAGCTTGTTTGAAGTTTATCACAGTTATACGGTTATGTGTGTGTGTGTGTGTGGTTATACGGCTTCTCCCCCCCCCCCCCCCCCATTTCATTCATGAGCGGTGTATAAATGGGGTCGGTGTGTTCTACATTTTATATATATATAAAAACATTCTATATTTTCTATACTCTAAAAAACAATTAAAGGTTGAAAAACATTTCAGTTATATAATTTATATAATCTAAAACACATTTTAATTATTTCACATTTATATATATATATATATATATATATATATATATATATATATATATATATATAAATATATATATACAGTATTGTTCAAAATAATAGCAGTACAATGTGACTAACCAGAATAATCAAGGTTTTTCGTATATTTTTTTATTGCTACGTGGCAAACAAGTTACCAGTAGGTTCAGTAGATTCTCAGAAAACAAATGAGACCCAGCATTCATGATATGCACGCTCTTAAGGCTGTGCAATTGGGCAATTAGTTGAATTAGTTGAAAGGGGTGTGTTCAAAAAAATAGCAGTGTGGCATTCAATCACTGAGGTCATCAATTTTGTGAAGAAACAGGTGTGAATCAGGTGGCCCCTATTTAAGGATGAAGCCAACACTTGTTGATAATGCATTTGAAAGCTGAGGAAAATGGGTGGTCAAGACATTGTTCAGAAGAACAGCGTACTTTGATTAAAAAGTTGATTAGAGAGGGGAAAACCTATAAAGAGGTGCAAAAAATGATAGGCTGTTCAGCTAAAATGATCTCCAATGCCTTAAAATGGAGAGCAAAACCAGAGAGACGTGGAAGAAAACGGAAGACAACCATCAAAATGGATAGAAGAATAACCAGAATGGCAAAGGCTCAGCCAATGATCACCTCCAGGATGATCAAAGACAGTCTGGAGTTACCTGTAAGTACTGTGACAGTTAGAAGACGTCTGTGTGAAGCTAATCTATTTTCAAGAATCCCCCGCAAAGTCCCTCTGTTAAAAAAAAGGCATGTGCAGAAGAGGTTACAATTTGCCAAAGAACACATCAACTGGCCTAAAGAGAAATGGAGGAACATTTTGTGGACTGATGAGAGTAAAATTGTTCTTTTTGGGTCCAAGGGCCACAGGCAGTTTGTGAGACGACCCCCAAACTCTGAATTCAAGCCACAGTACACAGTGAAGACAGTGAAGCATGGAGGTGCAAGCATCATGATATGGGCATGTTTCTCCTACTATGGTGTTGGGCCTATTTATCGCATACCAGGGATCATGGATCAGTTTGCATATGTTAAAATACTTGAAGAGGTCATGTTGCCCTATGCTGAAGAGGACATGCCCTTGAAATGGTTGTTTCAACAAGACAATGACCCAAAACACACTAGTAAACGGGCAAAGTCCTGGTTCCAAACCAACAAAATTAATGTTATGGAGTGGCCAGCCCAATCTCCAGACCTTAATCCAATTGAGAACTTGTGGGGTGATACCAAAAATGCTGTTTCTGAAGCAAAACCAAGAAATGTGAATGAATTGTGGAATGTTGTTAAAGAATCATGGAGTGGAATAACAGCTGAGAGGTGCCACATGTTGGTTGACTCCATGCCACACAGATGTCAAGCAGTTTTAAAAAACTGTGGTCATACAACTAAATATTAGTTTAGTGATTCACAGGATTGCTAAATCCCAGGAAAAAAAAAATGTTTGTACAAAATAGTTTTGAGTTTGTACAGTCAAAGGTAGACACTGCTATTTTTTTGAACACACCCCTTTCAACTAATTGCCCAATTGCACAGCCTTAAGAGCGTGCGTATCATGAATGCTGGGTCTTGTTTGTTTTCTGACAATCTACTGAACCTACTGGTAACTTGTTTGCCACGTAGCAATAAAAAATATACTAAAAACCTTGATTATTCTGGTTAGTCACATTGTACTGCTATTATTTTGAACAATACTGTATATATATATATATATATATATATATATATATATATATATATATATATATATATATATATAAACATTATATAATTTATATAATCTAAAACACATTTTAATTATTTCACATTCATATATAAAACATTATATAATTTATATAATCTAAAACACATTTTAATAATTTCACATTTATATATATAAAACATATAATTTATATAATCTAAAACACATTTTAATTATTTCACATTCATATATAAAACATTATATAATTTATATAATCTAAAACACATTTTAATAATTTCACATTTATATATATAAAACATATAATTTATATAATCTAAAACACATTTTAATTATTTCACATTCATATATAAAACATTATATAATTTATATAATCTAAAACACATTTTAGTTATTTCACTTTAATATATAAAACATTATATAATCTAAAACGATTTAACTAAGGTTGAAAAACATTTTGTTCTTTTAAAAAAGGTTATAAATGAAACTGTATAAAAAATATACTGAAACCGACTGTTTCAGATAAAACAAGATCCATTTTCTTTTAGAGACCTGAAGGTCCCAGTGCTTGCACGCTACAGTGCACACTCGTCGGAATTTACTACAAAATCATAATATCTTCAAAGCCATTTTTTAATTAAAACCAAACGTATCTCACACGGGAGTACCATGTTTTTGACAGTTTTCTGACAGTTCACCTATGAATTACGGTTGGTGCGCAGCTAGCATCTCTTGTACCCCTCTCTCTCTCCCTCTCTCTCCCTCTAATGCCTGTGTACACACATTCGTCTCCAAGTCTTATTTTCTTCTTTTAATGAATATAAACACATTATACATTCGCAAACAATATAAAACAAAACATTTACAATAGTTTTAGTCATCACTAAAAATATATATTTTACCAGGATCGGGGAAAAAATATATAATCGATCAAAGCCTGTTATGCTATTTTTTACAGTCTATGGCGACTTTAAACCATATTTCATATCACCCCGTAATTTTCTTCAAGTTTTTGCTGTCTTATTTTATCTGCTGGTAGAGAAATAAAAATAAAAACTATTCATTGATCAAAGCCTGTTATGCTTTTTTTACAGTCTATGGCATCTTTAACCCATATTTTATATCATCCCCGTAATTTTCTTCGTGTTATGCAGATTATGCAGTCATCTGCTGATAGAGATATTTTAACACTATATTCATAAAGTATGTGTTATTTGACTTAATATCAACGCGTCTAATTTCCCAATCACCGCCAGACTGTTTTGTATGAAAAAATACTTTTGAAAATATGACGACATCCTGTGACGCGTACTTAGCTTTCCCTGCTATAATGCTATGTATAGGATTTCAGAAAAAAACAAAAACCAATTCAGCTACGTTAAATCGACGTTTTGCCATCGCGTTATCCGTTTGTCATCTATGAACACGACATCGCGGGGGTGTATGCGCTCCCGGTTAGGAATGCACGGGTCTCCCGGTCTTAGTGAAACGGCTTCCTCCAGTGGAATTCATACGCAAGGCATATTAATGATTATTGTATCAGCCCTAAACCCTTCCAACGCAGTAAACGGAAGTATAACTGATCTTTTTCTAAAAGCGGTTTAATTATTTATTTTAACCGTACACCTAAAGTACCACCACACAATAAAATGCTGCATGGACGTACATTTTTTATTAAATTTAGTTTTTTAAGCGATCTATTTTAAACAATAAATAAAATATAAAATTATATATGACGGCATGTTACTAAACCGGAACATACATTTTAAACGTGTTTATCAAACTTATAAAACACATCACAGTAACAGACATGTTACTAAACCAAAGCAAATCATATACATATACATATACAAACACGTTTTAAACATTTTAAACAAAAACTAATCATAAACGCAGCCTTCTCAAAATTACAGACATGTACAATCATGCTGATCACATATTATGGATATTCAGACTTTTAGCCATTAATACGTTTTAGGATAATGAAAAACACAGACGTCTGAGGGATGCCAAAATATCTCCAGTCCCCCAAAACCCACTCAGACTCCAGGGGTTAAAGAATATGAAAATAAATAATTATATAATGACATCATCATCCTAAAGCAATTCATTAAACAAAAAAAAGTATTCAACATATAAGTTAATCAAACTTATAAAACACACCATACTCTTCTTTTTTAAAAAAAGATAACTTATTTTAAATGTGATAGCATAGTATATACAATAAACATTTCTGATGATACATATAAAAAATTATCCCTTACAGTTTTAGACCGGAGAGAGATGTCCAAACATGAATGAAATATCCCCAAAATAAAATAATACGACTTAAAAAATAAAATAAAAATGATTAAATCATAAACAGAATCTCACAGGTCTTCGTAGTGAAATGTATGTGAGACCTGAGGGGCTGCTTCACGCACACCCCGCGCAGGCGAGGGTGGAGTTCCAGACCGCATGATCAAAGTGTACATTAGAATGGATAGAATGGTGTACATAGAATGGTGTACATTATTTCAAAGCTAACATTAATGTAATGTTTTTTAATAATCAGTACCCCCACTACATCTGATGTCCGTTGATTCTTAATTCAACAAAATGATGATATATATTACCTAAAATATTTTATATTTTTATATAATCTAATATTATATAATAAAAAATTATTTATATCATATTATATCATATCATATATGTGATCATATTATATCAGATGCGTCATGCATTAATCACTTTAGATTCTTTAAAGTTCTTATTTTTAGCACCATCTTCAAAGTTTTCATACCATCTCTCTCTCTCTCTCTCTCTCTCCCTCACACCCACACACACACACACACACACTCTCTCTCTCCCTCTCTCTCCCTCTCACACACACACACACTCTCTCTCTCTCTCTCTCTCTCTCTCTCTCCCTCTCTCTCTCTCTCTCTCTCTCTCTCACACACACACACACACACACACACACACACACACACAATATGAAACATGATGCCAAAGTCTTTCTGTATGTTTTAAAAATAAAAAATAAAAAATATTGATTTAACTTTAAATCTATGCTGAGGAGCTCGTTTGTTTGTCACAGTATAGACTGTGAAGTTTAGATTAAGTTGTTTTATCTTTTAGAAGAAAGACCCTCGATCGTATTCAACCATTACAGATGGTTCAGGAAAGACCCACGCATCCTAGAGATGTAATTTATGTGCGTTGCTACGGTCGTAAACCTTTCACATATCTACGGTGCTTTCAGACACAGAGCAGGAAAGACATTTGCAGGCCCTCTGCTTAGCCGTCCCAAAATACCTCCATTTAAAAGCAAAAATATTAAAATGACCACCTGTACATCTAACAGGCTGTAGTTCTATTTTATATGTTTTGTATTAAAAGTACTATCCATATTATATTCCTTATTTAAAACAATATATTTAACCGACAGTATCCCCCCAACGTGTGTTTTCCATCAGTTGTTTGCCCTTCAGCCTTATTACGTAGTGCTTTTAATTTAGCATACTGTAAGATCCCTTTACAATAGTGTAATGAAAGTTAACTTTTCTTAAAGTTTATAGTTGTATTTTACTGTATCCCCATCCTTCTATCCTGTAGATTGTATGCGTACTGTAAAATAACAAATATACATCTTGCTTAAAGTCACTAAAATAATTACACCTACAATTTGAAACGTGTTTAAACACATTGTGTGTCACTAAAGCAAGGCACACCGTCTATCGTCTTATTTTTTTAAATAACCGATGACAAATCGTCTCTTCATATAATTTATCCACCCGAGTGCTTTTCTCACACGAGTAGAAAACTCTTTCTCTTTGGATGTGTTTGGCAGAAACATAATTTCAAAATCAGAAAATGTTTTAAATGTACGCTGAACTTTTCTCATTCGACAGAAATACTATTTTCAAATTATTTACCCGGCCTATAACACTCGGTGTAAATGTTCTTACCTAGAACAGAAAACATACGCTTTGACTGTTTTGTAGATGCCAACAGATTATGTCAAGGGTGTTTCACATCTAAGAATCCCGATGTTTTGTAAATCACATTTTTCTTACACCTCGAGATTTAGCCGTATCAAGATTTTGGACGGCCGTTCACAATTTGTTTGTCGGACCGTACATTTTTATGCGATCTTTGTGCGGCGTCATCGTAATAGGAATAAATGAAAATTAAGAAATTAAGTTACAGTTTTTTCTCTTTGAGATATTTCTTTTAGCTCAACTTTGTGTCTGTCCAAAAAAAATGTGATCGCATGAAGCATCGACGCAAAAATGAAGTCTAGCTGTTTTGCCCTTAAAACTATTACAACCTAAACAAATCAAACGGTACACTCATTAAAGTTTCCACACTCTTGTGAGATACATTTTGTCCATAACCTTTTGTGTATTCGAGCGACCAAATCACTAAGAAAGAGAGTATAGGGAGAAAACTAACGTTTACAACTCATATAGAATTCAGAATACAATTGTTAAAGTATTTTTATTTTTTTGTGAAATGTTGATTTGTAAATGATATTTTTATTACTCCGTTAGATTTAGTCATCGTGTTCGGATAGCCGATGACACAATTCACATTTTTATTTTTAAGACTCCTGTAAGTCCATGCTAACTCTCGTGTGGGAAAGAGAGCGGGGTGAGCGCATTCTATTCATTTAAGAAAAATTATTAAACATTTGACCTAACTTTTTTATTATTTTGACAAAACACGACATGATGACATTAAACAATGTTATCATTTCCTACGGCCATCTTCTTCGATTCAAATAAAGCAACATCTCTAAAATTGTCAATGTGTGACTCGTAAACATGTATAATTTATTTATTTATTTATTTTTACCAGAGATAGTCGACCGATCTGTTGACACGTTGTTTTGCAGTTTTCTGATGAAGAGTTTTCTCTGACTGCGGTCAAACATACACTGCCTGTTCATAGGAATTTTACAGCATAACAATATCGCCCCTACATCTAGAGCTCTTGTTCATATAGCCGATGACCGTATTCACATTGTTTCAGCATTTGCCGCTTGACATTAAAGAGTAGGCCTATGCGTACTCCCCTTTGGTCGTAAGCATCATCATCTACCGTGCGCTGAGATTTTTCTGCTTTGTCCACTTTTGACGGATTTGCTAGAGGGACTATGTCGCCTTGTTGTAACGTGATTACGTTTAAGATCCATAAGATTGCACTACATTCACCTGAAAAGGTTATAGATATAGTCTTTTATACAGGAAATGTGTATCAGAATAACAATTACCTAACAGTGAAATCCACTCTTCTAAACTATTGTGAAAACTTTTAATGTTGATCTGGCCCACCAGCCGTGTATCTTTTTCATTGTTTTTTAGATAAAGACTATTCTCAGAGTTTGGTCAAACAGACAAAAACATGAACAAAATAGAGTACAAGATGATTAAATGATTGTCAAGAGAGTGTTTAAACTGAGATTGTGATGCACTTTAGAGCTTTTTTCTTGTCTACCTGTTTCACAAAGACAAATAATAGGCACTACCTCGACTTTTAAAATGAGCCTTACCATCTTCTGTTATGACTCTTATACTTAATACAAACCCATCTACTACACTAAAGTTAGACATTAAAAGTCATGGATGTGGTATTTTCATCGTATGCATCTCTAAACAGTACTTCAATAAATAAATCGCTGTCACGTCTAAATAACCCGCTATTCTTTAAGAAAACCGCGAGGCAAGCAGTTTCTGACATCTATTAATTCACTTAATTTTTTTCACCACAGCAAATGTTTTGTTTAGCATACATGTTAGTCAGTTACATAGGCGTCACGCATGAAGTTTATAGTTATTTAAAATAATTATGATAGAGTTACAGGTTTAGGTTAGTGGGGTGCCTGTAAGCGGTGAAAACTTCGAGCATCGGAGACGACGGTGTTACTCAAACAGCCCATATCTTTATCTTTTAACAAAAACTGTCTTATTACACGTTACTAAGACAAAATCTGTAACAGCGTTCATTAATATGTTGAAATGAAAATAAACATACAAAACTTTATAATGACCGTGAGTTCAATATAGCCTAACACCGCATTGACAAATGTTTTGTTCTAACGCTTTCGCCCAAAAATTGCGAGATTTCTTGACTTTGCCGTGTTTAACGGACGCTAGAGCGAACTGTAAACCACACACTTTCTCATCGCATTACGCTAAGAAACTGCACATGGTTAAAGCTATCACACCATAAACTGTCTAAAGTTGTTAATGTACAAGCACAGTAAACTATTTCTACAAAAAATATCACTGCACTACTGTTTTTGCATATAATACATCGTTCAACAATACTTTTGCACACTCATTCGACTGTATTTATTACCGTCGTTCTCACGTTCCTGCTGTTCATAATGTATATATAATCCTTCATTGCTCTGTTCATCATGTACATACGATCCCTACATTGCATTCATATTTATATTCTGTATATACTCTGATCAATATCGTATATAGCAACTACACTGTATATTCTGTATAGCTTTACTTACTCTGCACTTTTATGTATATAAAACACTATATTCTTGCACTTCTGGTTAGATGCTAACTGCATTTTATTAGCTCTGTAGCTCACTATCCAGTGGGCCAACCTCTGCTTAGAGACAGCCTTCCCCTTCTGCTGACCTCCAAAGCAGACCAGGAGCTGCTCAGAGCTTCTGAAGCTCTGGGTGCGGTCCACGTATATGTGAAGCGCTCTTACGGGACACAGCAACGACAAGGCTGGATCTGCCTCCTCCAGGGGCAGCGCTTGCAGGTTCACCACCTGGTCTCGGAAGGGAGTGGTGGGAACCTTGGGCACGTATCCAGGCCGGGGTCTCAGGACAACGTGAGAGTAGGCCGGCCCGAACACAAGGCACTCTTCACTTACCGAAAATGCTTGGAGGTCCCCGACCCTCTTGATGGAAGTGAGCGCGATCAGGAGCGCTGTCTTGAGAGACAGGAACTTCAGCTCAACCGAATCCAGCGGCTCAAAGGGACCCCTCTGAAGTCCCGCCAGGACAATAGAGAGGTCCCAGGAGGGAATCAAGGGTGTCCTAGGAGGATGTAACCTTCTGGCACCCCTCAGGAACCTAACGATCAGGTCATGCCTCCCCAGGGACCGGCCGTCCACTGCATCGTGATGTGCTGCAATGGCAGCCACATACACCTTCAGGGTGGAGGGTGACAGCCCACGCTCCAGCCTACCTTGCAGGAAAGAAAGCACGACTCTGACCGGGCATCTCTGGGGGTCTTCTCGGTGAGAAGAACACAAATTCGTGAACAGACTCCACTTCAGAGCATAGGCCTGCCTCGTAGAAGGGGCTCTAGCCTGAGTGATAGTGTCTACCACCGCTGGGGGCAGATCACTTAGGTCTGCCGCGTCCCGTCTAGAAGCCACACATGGAGGTTCCAGAGATCTGGACGCGGGTGCCAAATGGTGCCAAGCCCCTGAGAGAGAAGGTCTCTCCTCAGGGGGATGCGCCAGGGAGGGGCTGTCACGAGGAGCATGAGTTCCGAAAACCAGGTCCGGGTGGGCCAGTAAGGCGCAACCAACAGGACCTATTCCTCATCCTCCCTGACCTTGCACAGAGTCTGTGCGAGCAGGCTCACTGGGGGAAACGCATACTTGCGTAAAGGCCGACGCCAGCTGTATGCCAGTGCATCTGTGCCCAGGGGGGCCTGGGACAGAGAATAGTACAGCTGGCAGTGGGAGGACTCGCGGGAAGCAAACAGGTCTACCTGGCTTCCCCGAATCGACTCCAGATCAGCTGGACCGTCTGGGGATGGAGTCGCCATTCCCCGGGGAAAGTGAGCTGTCGTGAGAGCACGTCGGCTGCACGATTGAGCTCCCCCGGGATGTGGACAGCGCGCAGCGACTTGAGCCACGTCTGACTCCAGAGGAGGAGATGGCGGGCGTGTTGAGACATGCCACATGATCGTAGACCGCCCTGTCGGTTGATGTACGAAACAGCCGCAGTGTTGTCCGTGCGGACCAACACGTGCTTGTCCAGCACTAGCGGACGAAACCGTCGCAAAGCTAGATGCACTGCCAGCAACTCCAGGCAGTTGATGTGCCAAAGCAGTCGAGGTCCTGTCCAGGATCCTGAAGCTGCCTGCCCGTTGCATGTCGCGCCCCAGCCCGAGTTGGAGGCATCCGTTGTGACAACAACGTGCCGGGACACTTGTTCTAAGGGCACGCCGGCCCGTAGAAAAGCAAGGTCCGACCAGGGACTGAATAGGCGGCGACACATCAGTGTGATGGTGACACGATGTGTACCGTGGCGCCATGCCCATCTCGGGACTCGGGAGTGTAACTAGTGCTGAAGTGGTCTCATATGAAGCAACCCGAGCGGCGTGACTGCGGCTGCGGATGCCATATGCCCCAGGAGCCTCTGAAAGTGTTTCAGTGGTACCACTGTCCTGCCTCTGAGGGAACTCAGGCAGTTCAGCACTGACTGGGCACACTCGCTGGTGAGACGTGCCGTCATACTCACCGAGTCTAACTCCATACCGAGATAAGAGATTCTCTACACAGGGGAGAGCTTGCTCTTCTCCCGGTTAACCTGAAGCCCCAACTGACTGAGGTGCCGAAGCCCGAAGTCCCTGTGATCGCACAACTCTTCTCGGGACCGGGCCATAATGAGCCAGTCGTCGAGATAGTTGAGGATCCTGATGCCCACTTCCCAGAGTGGGGCAAGGGCGCCCTCTGCGACCTTCGTGAAGACACGGGGGGACAGGCAGAGCCCGAAGGGGAGGACCTTGTACTGCCATGCCTGACCCTCGAAAGCAAAGCGCAGGAACGATCTGTGACGAGGGAGGATAGAGACATGAAAGTACGCGTCTTTCAGGTCGATCGCTGCAAACCAGTCCTGGGGCTGGACGCATTTGATAATGCGTTTCTGCGTCAACATCCTGAACGGGAGCTTGTGTAGGGCCCGATTAAAGACTCGCAGATCCAGGATAGGTCGAAGGCCACCGCTTTTCTTGGGCACGATGAAGTAAGGGCTATAAAACCCCGTCCTCATCTCGGCTGGAGGGACCGGCTCGATTGCATCCTTCGCCAGGAGGACAGCAATCTCCTCGCGCAAGACAGGGGCATCCTGGACTGCCACCGAAGTCTCGAGCACGCCATTGAACTTGGGGGGTCGCCGGGCGAACTGAATCACATAGCCGAGTCGGACCGTCCGGATGAGCCAGCGTGACGGGTTGGGCAGTGCAAGCCACGCTCCCAGATACCGTACAAGTGGCACCAAAGGGACAGTCGACATACCCGCAGTGGTGCAGCGATGGGGAGTCGTGCCGGAAGGCCCAGAAGGCACTGCGTCCTGGGTCATCGCAACCACACTCCCCGTGTTCCCGGAGGAACTGGCCAGAGACGCGTGGAGAGGCGTTGCGTCTCCGAACCGTGACCTCTTGGCCGCTGGCGAAAGGGGGCATCCTGGGTGAGAATGAGGAAGCTGTGCGTCGCTCATTGTCAGCCCACGAGCCTTGCAACTTGGAGGAAGGAGAAATTGCTCTTTCAATGAAAATGTGGGTGCCACTGGCCGTTCGACCAGCGGCGGAACAGAACCAGAAGATTCTCCACCCGGCCCTCCTCCGGGGGAAGGAGTGGCGCTCTCTCCGCCATCTCCTGAAGAGCAGTTCTCCTCATCTCCGAGTTGCCCGTGTCAGGGCCGCTTAGTCGACTTCCTCGAGGACTTTGCAGCAGGGAGTGACACGGGGGGCGCCGCTCTCCTGCGCGGGGCTCGACGCGCCGGCCTCGAAGAACTCTCAGCACGGGGCGGAGCTGGTGTGGAGGACGCAGGGGGGCGCCCTCGGCGACGAGCAGGCTGAGGCACTGCCTGCGACGGAATGGTGGCAACCGGAGGATCACGTCGTGGCAAGATGTGCTGTATGGCCTCAGTCTGCTGTTGTTCTGTCAGGAACTACTGGGCCCAGCCCCTGACAGCGTCGCCACACAGGACAGCCTGGGACATGGGAGCATCGAGAAAATGCACTTTGTCAATGTCTCTCATACAGACCAGGCTGAACATGAAACGGCACTACTGGACCACCAGAGTGGACATCGCTTACCCGAGGGACTGCGTTGTGACTTCCGTCACCCAGAAGGGGGAGGTCAGTCGCCATGCGCAGCTCCTGCATCAACCTCGGGTTGGTCCTACCCTCGTGTATTTGTTAAAGCCTTGGCTTGTTGGGTTTGCAGGATAGCCATGGCATGCAAAGCAGAGACAGCTTGGCACGCAGCGCTGTAAGCCTTGGTAGCGAGCGCGGCCGACAGCTTACAGGCCTTGGGTGAGGGCGCGGACTATCCCTCCCAGTGGCGGCGTTTTGCGGACACAAGTGCACCGCAATCGCACTCTCCTGCTGGGGAATGTCAACACACCCCTAGCTGCCTCGCCATCGAGGGTAGTGAGGACGAAGGAACGAAATGAGCTGCTTCCGGCCGTAAAAGGGGCCATCCACGACTACATCACTTCCCCATGCACATCCGGGAAGAAAGGAACCAGAGTAAAACACGGTTGTGAGTCGCGCTCCACACCGAGAACCAATCAAACAGCCATGAGCACTCAGGGCTGGGCGGTGCATTCACCTCCATCCTGATGCTCACAGCTGCCCGGGCAAGCACGGCTGTCAACTCTGGGTCCAATTCGGCAGTGGCGACAACACCCGAGGGGGGCAGCCCCGCCGAATCTTCATCCACAGAGGTCGATAACCCATCCCCTGATGCTGCAATCGACATCTGATCTCCGGCGGCAAACTGAATGACCCGTTGGGACTGCCATAAGACAGCCCAGCAAAATCACCCAGCAGCTGCACAGGACAAACACTGCGGAAGGGGTAAGAGGTCCGTGGGGCGTGGCCCGGCGGAGAAGCTCTCACTGTCACCTTCAAATCTCCCAGAGCACTAGCCGGCGGTCCTCTGCTCGAGACAGAGAAACCAGAACGGGTAGTGACAGAGGGGTCTGCTCCCTTCCCTTTAAGAAAGGGGAGACGCGATCACAGCGTTGCCATGGTCACACACGCAGTGCGTGCATGAACCATCCACGAACGCGCCTTCAGCGTGCTGAATGCCCAGACACGGAAGAGAGCGAACGTGGCCGTTGTCAGAGAACAGGAAACGACCGCATCCAGAAGGACGCGGACGAAACGGCGTCTTGAAAAAGACGCGAATCGTCCGCGATTTGCTCTTTTAGGAAATCTGCTCTCTTAGTTGAAGCGCCCAGGGGAATCGCTGAAAGGGACACCGCTGTTTGCGCCGTACCGCCAACCAGAACAGCTTCCCGACACAGCAGATGAATGGCTTTGTGGAGTATAACAGCTTTCATACAACCACTCGGCTCCGAAGCAAAAATCGAATGAGTGGATGCACCTGTCGCCCTATTTATACCCGCTGGCACGGGGAGTGGCTCAGGTGTGTTAATCCACTTGCCAATTTCATTGGCTTTCTCTCTTAAAATCAGAGATGATTGGCCTCCCAAGTGAGACCCCATTTGTCGGTCCACATAACTCGTAGTGACCGACAGATAGGGAACACTATGATGCCAAGGTAGAACTTTAAATGCCTTTGATGGACTGTCCATTTAAGCACGTTGCACTCAATTACAAAGTGGATCCAAATCCATAATATTTACCGCTAAAAAAATAAAAACGGCAGTAGCTAAAACAGGTTTAGAATTCAAGCCAATTGACAACCTAGAGGGCACTCAAAGAAACACTATGATGCCAAGGTAGAACATTAAATCCACAATCACAAAGTGGATCCACATCAGTAATATTTCCGCCTAAAAACAACCCACAAATCACTAGTAGATACAACAGACCTAGAAATCAAGCCACTTCTATGTTAACTTGACCTAGATTTTTCTGTTAATACAATTTCTTGGAGAAGAAAACTATTCAAAATTTTGACTCATATCACTTCACGCATCACAATAAACAGTGCAGGATTGTGTCTGTACTGTCTGTTACAAAGTGGATCCACAAATGTAATATTTCCCCCTACAAACATTTGTAAAAAATGCCAGAAGTTGCAACAGATTTAGAATTCAAACCACTTGAGACCTTAGAGGGAACTCAAAGAAACACTATGATGCCAAGGTAGAACTTTAAATGCCTATGATGGACTGTCCATTTAAGCACGTTTGCATCTTTGCACTCAATCACAAAGTGGATCCACATCCGTAATATTTCACCCTAAAGAAATAAAAATGCCAGCAGCTAAAACAGATTTAAAATTCAAGACAATTGAGATCCTAGAGAGCACTCAAATAAACACTATGATGCCAAGGTGGAACATTAAATGCCTTTGATGGACTTTGTCCATTTAAGCACGTTTGCGTCTTCATAAAAAATTACAAAGTGGATCCACATCTGTAATATTTCCGCCTAAAAACAACCCACAAATCGCTAGTAGATACAACAGACCTAGAAATCAAAACACTTCTATGTTAATTTGATGTAGATTTTTCTATTAATACAATTTCTTGGAGAAGAAAACAATTCAGAATTTTGACTCATATCACTTCACGCATCACAATAAACACTGCAGGATTGTGTCTTTACTGTCTGTTACAAAGTGGATCCACAAATGTAATATTTCCCCTTAAAAAAATTTTAAAAAAATGCCAGAAGTTGCAACAGATTTAGAATTTAAACCACTTGAGACCTTGGAGGGAACTCAAAGAAACACTATGATGCCAAAGACCCAAACCTGCAGTAGTTTTTATGGTCTGCGAAACAATAAAATATAAGATTTTGAGTAATTTTGGTCTCCAAGAAATTGTTTTAAAAGAAAAATCTTAATCAATGTTATGTTATCTTAAGCTATGTTAACTTGATCTAGATTTTTATATTAATACAATATCTTGGAGAGGAAAACTACTCAAAATATTTACGCATATCACTTCACGCATCACAAAAAACACTGCAAGATTGTGTCTTTACTGTCTGTTACAAAGTGGATCCACAAATGTAATATTTCCCCCTAAAAAATTTTTTTTTTAAATGCCAGAAGTTGCAACAGATTTAGAATTTAAACCACTTGAGACCTTGGAGGGAACTCAAAGAAACACTAAGATGCCAAAGACCCAAACTTGCAGTAGTTTTTATGGTCTGCGAAACAATAAAAAATAAGATTTTGAGTAATTTTGGTCTCCAAGAAATTGTTTTAAAAGAAAAAATTTAATCAATGTTATGTTATCTTAAGCTATGTTAACTTGATCTAGATTTTTATATTAATACAATATCTTGGAGAGGAAAACTACTCAAAATTTTTACTCATATCACTTCACGCATCACAATAAACACTGCGAGATTGTGTCTTTACTGTCTGTTACAAAGTGGATCCACAAACGTAATATTTCCCCTTAAAAACATTTGTAAAAAATGCCAGAAGTTGCAACAGATTTAGAATTCAAACCACTTGAGGCCTTAGAGGGAACTCAAAGAAACACTATGATGCCAAGGTAGAACTTTAAATGCCTTTGATGGACTGTCCATTTAAGCACGTTGCACTCAATTACAAAGTGGATCCAAATCCATAATATTTACCGCTAAAAAAATAAAAACGGCAGTAGCTAAAACAGGTTTAGAATCCAAGCCAATTGACTACCTAGAGGGCACTCAAAGAAACACTATGATGCCAAGGTAGAACATTAAATCCACAATCACAAAGTGGATCCACATCCGTAATATTTCCGCCTAAAAACAACCCACGAATCACTAGTAGATACAACAGACCTAGAAATCAAGCCACTTCTATGTTAACTTGACCTAGATTTTTCTGTTAATACAATTTCTTGGAGAAGAAAACTACTCAAAATTTTGATTCATATCACTTCACATATCACAATAAACACTGCAGGTTTGTGTCTTTACTCTCTGTTACAAAGTGGATCCACCAATGTAATATTTCACCCTAAAAACATTTTAAAAAATGCCAGAAGTTGCAACAGATTTAGAATTCAAACCACTTGAGACCTTAGAGGGAACTCAAAGAAACACTATGATGCCAAGGTAGAACTTTAAATGCCTTTGATGGACTGTCCATTTAAGCACGTTTGCATCTTTGCATTTAATTACAAAGTTGATCCACATCCGTAATATTTCCGCCTAAAAACAACCCACAAATCGCTAGTAGATACAACAGACCTAGAAATCAAGACACTTCTATGTTAATTTGATGTAGATTTTTCTATTAATACAATTTCTTGGAGAAGAAAACAATTCAAAATTTTGACTCATATCACTTCACGCATCACAATAAACACTGCAGGATTGTGTCTGCACTGTCTGTTACAAAGTGGATCCACAAATGTAATATTTCCCCCTACAAACATTTGTAAAAAATGCCAGAAGTTGCAACAGATTTAGAATTCAAACCACTTGAGACCTTAGAGGGAACTCAAAGAAACACTATGATGCCAAGGTAGAACTTTAAATGCCTATGATGGACTGTCCATTTAAGCACGTTTGCATCTTTGCACTCAATCACAAAGTGGATCCACATCCGTAATATTTCACCCTAAAGAAATAAAAATGCCAGCAGCTAAAACAGATTTAAAATTCAAGACAATTGAGATCCTAGAGAGCACTCAAATAAACACTATGATGCCAAGGTAGAACATTAAATGCCTTTGATGGACTTTGTCCATTTAAGCACGTTTGCGTCTTCATAAAAAATTACAAAGTGGATCCACATCTGTAATATTTCCGCCTAAAAACAACCCACAAATCGCTAGTAGATACAACAGACCTAGAAATCAAAACACTTCTATGTTAATTTGATGTAGATTTTTCTATTAATACAATTTCTTGGAGAAGAAAACAATTCAGAATTTTGACTCATATCACTTCACGCATCACAATAAACACTGCAGGATTGTGTCTTTACTGTCTGTTACAAAGTGGATCCACAAATGTAATATTTCCCCTTAAAATTTTTTAAAAAAAATGCCAGAAGTTGCAACAGATTTAGAATTTAAACCACTTGAGACCTTGGAGGGAACTCAAAGAAACACTATGATGCCAAAGACCCAAACCTGCAGTAGTTTTTATGGTCTGCGAAACAATAAAATATAAGATTTTGAGTAATTTTGGTCTCCAAGAAATTGTTTTAAAAGAAAAATCTTAATCAATGTTATGTTATCTTAAGCTATGTTAACTTGATCTAGATTTTTATATTAATACAATATCTTGGAGAGGAAAACTACTCAAAATATTTACGCATATCACTTCACGCATCACAAAAAACACTGCAAGATTGTGTCTTTACTGTCTGTTACAAAGTGGATCCACAAATGTAATATTTCCCCCTAAAAAATTTTTTTTTAAAATGCCAGAAGTTGCAACAGATTTAGAATTTAAACCACTTGAGACCTTGGAGGGAACTCAAAGAAACACTAAGATGCCAAAGACCCAAACTTGCAGTAGTTTTTATGGTCTGCGAAACAATAAAAAATAAGATTTTGAGTAATTTTGGTCTCCAAGAAATTGTTTTAAGAGAAAAAATTTAATCAATGTTATGTTATCTTAAGCTATGTTAACTTGATCTAGATTTTTATATTAATACAATATCTTGGAGAGGAAAACTACTCAAAATTTTTACTCATATCACTTCACGCATCACAATAAACACTGCGAGATTGTGTCTTTACTGTCTGTTACAAAGTGGATCCACAAACGTAATATTTCCCCTTAAAAACATTTGTAAAAAATGCCAGAAGTTGCAACAGATTTAGAATTCAAACCACTTGAGACCTTAGAGGGAACTCAAAGAAACACTATGATGCCAAGGTAGAACTTTAAATGCCTTTGATGGACTGTCCATTTAAGCACGTTGCACTCAATTACAAAGTGGATCCAAATCCATAATATTTACCGCTAAAAAAATAAAAACGGCAGTAGCTAAAACAGGTTTAGAATCCAAGCCAATTGACTACCTAGAGGGCACTCAAAGAAACACTATGATGCCAAGGTAGAACATTAAATCCACAATCACAAAGTGGATCCACATCCGTAATATTTCCGCCTAAAAACAACCCACAAATCACTAGTAGATACAACAGACCTAGAAATCAAGCCACTTCTATGTTAACTTGACCTAGATTTTTCTGTTAATACAATTTCTTGGAGAAGAAAACTACTCAAAATTTTGATTCATATCACTTCACATATCACAATAAACACTGCAGGTTTGTGTCTTTACTCTCTGTTACAAAGTGGATCCACCAATGTAATATTTCACCCTAAAAACATTTGTAAAAAATGCCAGAAGTTGCAACAGATTTAGAATTCAAACCACTTGAGACCTTAGAGGGAACTCAAAGAAACACTATGATGCCAAGGTAGAACTTTAAATGCCTTTGATGGACTGTCCATTTAAGCACGTTTGCATCTTTGCATTTAATTACAAAGTGGATCCACATCTGTAATATTTCCCCCTAAAAAAATAAAAATGCCAGCATCTAAAACAGGTTAAGAATTCAAGCCAATTGACACCCTAGAGGGCACTCAAAGAAACACTATGATGCCAAGGTAGAACATTAAATGCCTTTGATGGACTTTGTCCATTTAAGCACGTTTGCGTCTTCGTACACAATTACAAAGTGGATCCACATCTGTAATATTTCCGCCTAAAAACAACCCACAAATCGCTAGTAGATACAACAGACCTAGAAATCAAGACACTTCTATGTTAATTTGATGTAGATTTTTCTATTAATACAATTTCTTGGAGAAGAAAACTATTCAAAATTTTTACTCATATCACTTCACGCATCACAATAAACACTGCGGGATTGTGTCTGTACTGTCTGTTACAAAGTGGATCCACAAATGTAATATTTCCCCCTACAAACATTTGTAAAAAATGCCAGAAGTTGCAACAGATTTAGAATTCAAACCACTTGAGACCTTAGAGGGAACTCAAAGAAACACTATGATGCCAAGGTAGAACTTTAAATGCCTATGATAGACTGTCCATTTAAGCACGTTTGCATCTTTGCACTCAATGACAAAGTGGATCCACATCCGTAATATTTCACCCTAAAAAAATAAAAATGCCAGCAGCTAAAACAGATTTAAAATTCAAGACAATTGAGATCCTAGAGGGTACTCAAAGAAACACTATGATGCCAAGGTAGAACATTAAATGCCTTTGATGGACTTTGTCCATTTAAGCACGTTTGCGTCTTCATACACAATTACAAAGTGGATCCACATCTGTAATATTTCCGCCTAAAAACAACCCACAAATCGCTAGTAGATACAACAGACCTAGAAATCAAGACACTTCTATGTTAATTTGATGTAGATTTTTCTATTAATACAATTTCTTGGAGAAGAAAACAATTCAAAATTTTGACTCATATCACTTCACGCATCACAATAAACACTGCAGGATTGTGTCTTTACTGTCTGTTACAAAGTGGATCCACAAATGTAATATTTCCCCTTAAAAATTTTTTTAAAAAATGCCAGAAGTTGCAACAGATTTAGAATTTAAACCACTTGAGACCTTGGAGGGAACTCAAAGAAACACTATGATGCCAAAGACCCAAACCTGCAGTAGTTTTTATGGTCTGCGAAACAATAAAATATAAGATTTTGAGTAATTTTGGTCTCCAAGAAATTGTTTTAAAAGAAAAATCTTAATCAATGTTATGTTATCTTAAGCTATGTTAACTTGATCTAGATTTTTATATTAATACAATATCTTGGAGAGGAAAACTACTCAAAATATTTACGCATATCACTTCACGCATCACAAAAAACACTGCAAGATTGTGTCTTTACTGTCTGTTACAAAGTGGATCCACAAATGTAATATTTCCCCCTAAATTTTTTTTTTTTTAAAGGCCAGAAGTTGCAACAGATTTAGAATTTAAACCACTTGAGACCTTGGAGGGAACTCAAAGAAACACTAAGATGCCAAAGACCCAAACTTGCAGTAGTTTTTATGGTCTGCGAAACAATAAAAAATAAGATTTTGAGTAATTTTGGTCTCCAAGAAATTGTTTTAAAAGAAAAAATTTAATCAATGTTATGTTATCTTAAGCTATGTTAACTTGATCTAGATTTTTATATTAATACAATATCTTGGAGAGGAAAACTACTCAAAATTTTTACTCATATCACTTCACGCATCACAATAAACACTGCGAGATTGTGTCTTTACTGTCTGTTACAAAGTGGATCCACAAACGTAATATTTCCCCTTAAAAACATTTGTAAAAAATGCCAGAAGTTGCAACAGATTTAGAATTCAAACCACTTGAGACCTTAGAGGGAACTCAAAGAAACACTATGATGCCAAGGTAGAACTTTAAATGCCTTTGATGGACTGTCCATTTAAGCACGTTGCACTCAATTACAAAGTGGATCCAAATCCATAATATTTACCGCTAAAAAAATAAAAACGGCAGTAGCTAAAACAGGTTTAGAATCCAAGCCAATTGACTACCTAGAGGGCACTCAAAGAAACACTATGATGCCAAGGTAGAACATTAAATCCACAATCACAAAGTGGATCCACATCCGTAATATTTCCGCCTAAAAACAACCCACAAATCACTAGTAGATACAACAGACCTAGAAATCAAGCCACTTCTATGTTAACTTGACCTAGATTTTTCTGTTAATACAATTTCTTGGAGAAGAAAACTACTCAAAATTTTGATTCATATCACTTCACATATCACAATAAACACTGCAGGTTTGTGTCTTTACTCTCTGTTACAAAGTGGATCCACCAATGTAATATTTCACCCTAAAAACATTTGTAAAAAATGCCAGAAGTTGCAACAGATTTAGAATTCAAACCACTTGAGACCTTAGAGGGAACTCAAAGAAACACTATGATGCCAAGGTAGAACTTTAAATGCCTTTGATGGACTGTCCATTTAAGCACATTTGCATCTTTGCATTTAATTACAAAGTGGATCCACATCCGTAATATTTCCCCCTAAAAAAATAAAAATGCCAGCATCTAAAACAGGTTAAGAATTCAAGCCAATTGACACCCTAGAGGGCACTCAAAGAAACACTATGATGCCAAGGTAGAACATTAAATGCCTTTGATGGACTTTGTCCATTTAAGCACGTTTGCGTCTTCGTACACAATTACAAAGTGGATCCACATCTGTAATATTTCCGCCTAAAAACAACCCACAAATCGCTAGTAGATACAACAGACCTAGAAATCAAGACACTTCTATGTTAATTTGATGTAGATTTTTCTATTAATACAATTTCTTGGAGAAGAAAACTATTCAAAATTTTTACTCATATCACTTAACGCATCACAATAAACACTGCGGGATTGTGTCTGTACTGTCTGTTACAAAGTGGATCCACAAATGTAATATTTCCCCCTACAAACATTTGTAAAAAATGCCAGAAGTTGCAACAGATTTAGAATTCAAACCACTTGAGACCTTAGAGGGAACTCAAAGAAACACTATGATGCCAAGGTAGAACTTTAAATGCCTATGATGGACTGTCCATTTAAGCACGTTTGCATCTTTGCACTCAATGACAAAGTGGATCCACATCCGTAATATTTCACCCTAAAAAAATAAAAATGCCAGCAGCTAAAACAGATTTAAAATTCAAGACAATTGAGATCCTAGAGGGTACTCAAAGAAACACTATGATGCCAAGGTAGAACATTAAATGCCTTTGATGGACTTTGTCCATTTAAGCACGTTTGCGTCTTCATACACAATTACAAAGTGGATCCACATCTGTAATATTTCCGCCTAAAAACAACCCACAAATCGCTAGTAGATACAACAGACCTAGAAATCAAGACACTTCTATGTTAATTTGATGTAGATTTTTCTATTAATACAATTTCTTGGAGAAGAAAACAATTCAAAATTTTGACTCATATCACTTCACGCATCACAATAAACACTGCAGGATTGTGTCTGCACTGTCTGTTACAAAGTGGATCCACAAATGTAATATTTCCCCCTACAAACATTTGTAAAAAATGCCAGAAGTTGCAACAGATTTAGAATTCAAACCACTAGAGATCTTAGAGGGAACTCAAAGAAACACTATGATGCCAAGGTAGAACTTTAAATGCCTTTGATGGACTGTCCATTTAAGCACGTTTGCATCTTTGCACTCAATTACAAAGTGGATCCAAATCCATAATATTTACCGCTAAAAAAATAAAAACGGCACTAGCTAAAACAGATTTAGAATTCAAGCCAATTGACTACCTAGAGGGCACTCAAAGAAACACTATGAAGCCAAGGTAGAACATTAAATCCACAATCACAAAGTGGATCCACATCCGTAATATTTCCGCCTAAAAACAACCCACAAATTACTAGTAGATACAACAGACCTAGAAATCAAGCCACTTCTATGTTAACTTGACCTAGATTTTTCTGTTAATACAATTTCTTGGAGAAGAAAACTACTCAAAATTTTGATTCATATCACTTCACGTATCACAATAAACACTGCAGGTCTGTGTCTTTACTCTCTGTTACAAAGTGGATCCACCAATGTAATATTTCACCCTTAAAACATTTTTTAAAAATGCCAGAAGTTGCAACAGATTTAGAATTCAAACCACTTGAGACCTTAGAGGGAACTCAAAGAAACACTATGATGCCAAGATAGAACTTTAAATGCCTTTGATGGACTGTCCATTTAAGCACGTTTGCATCTTTGCACTCAATTACAAAGTGGATCCACATCCGTAATATTTCCCCCTAAAAAAATAAAAATGCCAGCAGCTAAAACAGGTTAAGAATTCAAGCCAATTGACACCCTAGAGGGCACTCAAAGAAACACTATGATGCCAAGGTAGAACATTAAATGCCTTTGATGGACTTTGTCCATTTAAACACGTTTGCGTCTTCGTACACAATTACAAAGTGGATCTACATCTGTAATATTACCGCCTAAAAACAACCCACAAATCGCTAGTAGATACAACAGACCTAGAAATCAAGACACTTCTATGTTAATTTGATGTAGATTTTTCTATTAATACAATTTCTTGGAGAAGAAAACAATTCAAAATTTTGACTCCTATCACTTCACGCATCACAAAAAAACACTGCGGGATTGTGTCTGTACTGTCTGTTACAAAGTGGATCCACAAATGTAATATTTCCCCCTACAAACATTTGTAAAAAATGCCAGAAGTTGCAACAGATTTAGAATTCAAACCACTTTAGACCTTAGAGGGAACTCAAAGAAACACTATGATGCCAAGGTAGAACTTTAAATGCCTATGATGGACTGTCCATTTAAGCACGTTTGCATCTTTGCACTCAATTACAAAGTGGATCCACATCCGTAATATTTCACCCTAAAAAAATAAAAATGCCAGCAGCTAAACAGATTTAAAATTCAAGACAATTGAGACCCTAGAGGGCACTCAAAGAAACACTATGATGCCAAGGTAGAACATTAAATGCCTTTGATGGACTTTGTCCATTTAAGCACATTTGCGTCTTCATACACAATTACAAAGTGGATCCACATCTGTAATATTTCCGCCTAAAAACAACCCACAAATCGCTAGTAGATACAACAGACCTAGAAATCAAGACACTTCTATGTTAATTTGATGTAGATTTTCTATTAATACAATTTCTTGGAGAAGAAAACTATTCAAAATTTTTACTCCTATCACTTCACGCATCACAATAAACACTGCGGGATTGTGTCTGTACTGTCTGTTACAAAGTGGATCCACAAATGTAATATTTCCCCCTACAAACATTTGTAAAAAATGCCAGAAGTTGCAACAGATTTAGAATTCAAACCACTTGAGACCTTAGAGGGAACTCAAAGAAACACTATGATGCCAAGGTAGAACTTTAAATGCCTATGATGGACTGTCCATTTAAGCACGTTTGCATCTTTGCACTCAATGACAAAGTGGATCCACATCCGTAATATTTCACCCTAAAAAAATAAAAATGCCAGCAGCTAAAACAGATTTAAAATTCAAGACAATTGAGATCCTAGAGGGTACTCAAAGAAACACTATGATGCCAAGGTAGAACATTAAATGCCTTTGATGGACTTTGTCCATTTAAGCACGTTTGCGTCTTCATACACAATTACAAAGTGGATCCACATCTGTAATATTTCCGCCTAAAAACAACCCACAAATCGCTAGTAGATACAACAGACCTAGAAATCAAGACACTTCTATGTTAATTTGATGTAGATTTTTCTATTAATACAATTTCTTGGAGAAGAAAACAATTCAAAATTTTGACTCATATCACTTCACGCATCACAATAAACACTGCAGGATTGTGTCTTTACTGTCTGTTACAAAGTGGATCCACAAATGTAATATTTCCCCTTAAAAATGTTTTTAAAAAATGCCAGAAGTTGCAACAGATTTAGAATTTAAACCACTTGAGACCTTGGAGGGAACTCAAAGAAACACTATGATGCCAAAGACCCAAACCTGCAGTAGTTTTTATGGTCTGCGAAACAATAAAATATAAGATTTTGAGTAATTTTGGTCTCCAAGAAATTGTTTTAAAAGAAAAATCTTAATCAATGTTATGTTATCTTAAGCTATGTTAACTTGATCTAGATTTTTATATTAATACAATATCTTGGAGAGGAAAACTACTCAAAATATTTACGCATATCACTTCACGCATCACAAAAAACACTGCAAGATTGTGTCTTTACTGTCTGTTACAAAGTGGATCCACAAATGTAATATTTCCCCCTAAATTTTTTTTTTTTTAAATGCCAGAAGTTGCAACAGATTTAGAATTTAAACCACTTGAGACCTTGGAGGGAACTCAAAGAAACACTAAGATGCCAAAGACCCAAACTTGCAGTAGTTTTTATGGTCTGCGAAACAATAAAAAATAAGATTTTGAGTAATTTTGGTCTCCAAGAAATTGTTTTAAAAGAAAAAATTTAATCAATGTTATGTTATCTTAAGCTATGTTAACTTGATCTAGATTTTTATATTAATACAATATCTTGGAGAGGAAAACTACTCAAAATTTTTACTCATATCACTTCACGCATCACAATAAACACTGCGAGATTGTGTCTTTACTGTCTGTTACAAAGTGGATCCACAAACGTAATATTTCCCCTTAAAAACATTTGTAAAAAATGCCAGAAGTTGCAACAGATTTAGAATTCAAACCACTTGAGACCTTAGAGGGAACTCAAAGAAACACTATGATGCCAAGGTAGAACTTTAAATGCCTTTGATGGACTGTCCATTTAAGCACGTTGCACTCAATTACAAAGTGGATCCAAATCCATAATATTTACCGCTAAAAAAATAAAAACGGCAGTAGCTAAAACAGGTTTAGAATCCAAGCCAATTGACTACCTAGAGGGCACTCAAAGAAACACTATGATGCCAAGGTAGAACATTAAATCCACAATCACAAAGTGGATCCACATCCGTAATATTTCCGCCTAAAAACAACCCACAAATCACTAGTAGATACAACAGACCTAGAAATCAAGCCACTTCTATGTTAACTTGACCTAGATTTTTCTGTTAATACAATTTCTTGGAGAAGAAAACTACTCAAAATTTTGATTCATATCACTTCACATATCACAATAAACACTGCAGGTTTGTGTCTTTACTCTCTGTTACAAAGTGGATCCACCAATGTAATATTTCACCCTAAAAACATTTGTAAAAAATGCCAGAAGTTGCAACAGATTTAGAATTCAAACCACTTGAGACCTTAGAGGGAACTCAAAGAAACACTATGATGCCAAGGTAGAACTTTAAATGCCTTTGATGGACTGTCCATTTAAGCACATTTGCATCTTTGCATTTAATTACAAAGTGGATCCACATCCGTAATATTTCCCCCTAAAAAAATAAAAATGACAGCATCTAAAACAGGTTAAGAATTCAAGCCAATTGACACCCTAGAGGGCACTCAAAGAAACACTATGATGCCAAGGTAGAACATTAAATGCCTTTGATGGACTTTGTCCATTTAAGCACGTTTGCGTCTTCGTACACAATTACAAAGTGGATCCACATCTGTAATATTTCCGCCTAAAAACAACCCACAAATCGCTAGTAGATACAACAGACCTAGAAATCAAGACACTTCTATGTTAATTTGATGTAGATTTTTCTATTAATACAATTTCTTGGAGAAGAAAACTATTCAAAATTTTTACTCATATCACTTCACGCATCACAATAAACACTGCGGGATTGTGTCTGTACTGTCTGTTACAAAGTGGATCCACAAATGTAATATTTCCCCCTACAAACATTTGTAAAAAATGCCAGAAGTTGCAACAGATTTAGAATTCAAACCACTTGAGACCTTAGAGGGAACTCAAAGAAACACTATGATGCCAAGGTAGAACTTTAAATGCCTATGATGGACTGTCCATTTAAGCACGTTTGCATCTTTGCACTCAATGACAAAGTGGATCCACATCCGTAATATTTCACCCTAAAAAAATAAAAATGCCAGCAGCTAAAACAGATTTAAAATTCAAGACAATTGAGATCCTAGAGGGTACTCAAAGAAACACTATGATGCCAAGGTAGAACATTAAATGCCTTTGATGGACTTTGTCCATTTAAGCACGTTTGCGTCTTCATACACAATTACAAAGTGGATCCACATCTGTAATATTTCCGCCTAAAAACAACCCACAAATCGCTAGTAGATACAACAGACCTAGAAATCAAGACACTTCTATGTTAATTTGATGTAGATTTTTCTATTAATACAATTTCTTGGAGAAGAAAACAATTCAAAATTTTGACTCATATCACTTCACGCATCACAATAAACACTGCAGGATTGTGTCTGCACTGTCTGTTACAAAGTGGATCCACAAATGTAATATTTCCCCCTACAAACATTTGTAAAAAATGCCAGAAGTTGCAACAGATTTAGAATTCAAACCACTAGAGATCTTAGAGGGAACTCAAAGAAACACTATGATGCCAAGGTAGAACTTTAAATGCCTTTGATGGACTGTCCATTTAAGCACGTTTGCATCTTTGCACTCAATTACAAAGTGGATCCAAATCCATAATATTTACCGCTAAAAAAATAAAAACGGCACTAGCTAAAACAGGTTTAGAATTCAAGCCAATTGACTACCTAGAGGGCACTCAAAGAAACACTATGAAGCCAAGGTAGAACATTAAATCCACAATCACAAAGTGGATCCACATCCGTAATATTTCCGCCTAAAAACAACCCACAAATTACTAGTAGATACAACAGACCTAGAAATCAAGCCACTTCTATGTTAACTTGACCTAGATTTTTCTGTTAATACAATTTCTTGGAGAAGAAAACTACTCAAAATTTTGATTCATATCACTTCACGTATCACAATAAACACTGCAGGTCTGTGTCTTTACTCTCTGTTACAAAGTGGATCCACCAATGTAATATTTCACCCTTAAAACATTTTTTAAAAATGCCAGAAGTTGCAACAGATTTAGAATTCAAACCACTTGAGACCTTAGAGGGAACTCAAAGAAACACTATGATGCCAAGATAGAACTTTAAATGCCTTTGATGGACTGTCCATTTAAGCACGTTTGCATCTTTGCACTCAATTACAAAGTGGATCCACATCCGTAATATTTCCCCCTAAAAAAATAAAAATGCCAGCAGCTAAAACAGGTTAAGAATTCAAGCCAATTGACACCCTAGAGGGCACTCAAAGAAACACTATGATGCCAAGGTAGAACATTAAATGCCTTTGATGGACTTTGTCCATTTAAACACGTTTGCGTCTTCGTACACAATTACAAAGTGGATCTACATCTGTAATATTACCGCCTAAAAACAACCCACAAATCGCTAGTAGATACAACAGACCTAGAAATCAAGACACTTCTATGTTAATTTGATGTAGATTTTTCTATTAATACAATTTCTTGGAGAAGAAAACAATTCAAAATTTTGACTCCTATCACTTCACGCATCACAAAAAAACACTGCGGGATTGTGTCTGTACTGTCTGTTACAAAGTGGATCCACAAATGTAATATTTCCCCCTACAAACATTTGTAAAAAATGCCAGAAGTTGCAACAGATTTAGAATTCAAACCACTTTAGACCTTAGAGGGAACTCAAAGAAACACTATGATGCCAAGGTAGAACTTTAAATGCCTATGATGGACTGTCCATTTAAGCACGTTTGCATCTTTGCACTCAATTACAAAGTGGATCCACATCCGTAATATTTCACCCTAAAAAAATAAAAATGCCAGCAGCTAAACAGATTTAAAATTCAAGACAATTGAGACCCTAGAGGGCACTCAAAGAAACACTATGATGCCAAGGTAGAACATTAAATGCCTTTGATGGACTTTGTCCATTTAAGCACATTTGCGTCTTCATACACAATTACAAAGTGGATCCACATCTGTAATATTTCCGCCTAAAAACAACCCACAAATCGCTAGTAGATACAACAGACCTAGAAATCAAGACACTTCTATGTTAATTTGATGTAGATTTTTCTATTAATACAATTTCTTGGAGAAGAAAACTATTCAAAATTTTGACTCATATCACTTCACGCATCACAATAAACACTGCAGGATTGTGTCTGTACTGTCTGTTACAAAGTAGATCCACAAATGTAATATTTCCCCCTACAAACATTTGTAAAAAATGCCAGAAGTTGCAACAGATTTAGAATTCAAACCACTTGAGACCTTGGAGGGAACTCAAAGAAACACTATGATGCCAAAGACCCAAACTTGCAGTAGTTTTTATGGTCTGCGAAACAATAAAAAATAAGATTTTGAGTAATTTTGGTCTCCAAGAAATTGTTTTAAAAGAAAAAATTTAATCAATGTTATGTTATCTTAAGCTATGTTAACTTGATCTAGATTTTTATATTAATACAATATCTTGGAGAGGAAAACTACTCAAAATTTTTACGCATATCACTTCCCGCATCACAAAAAACACTTCAAGAGTGTGTCTTTACTGTCTGTTACAAAGTGGATCCACAAATGTAATATTTCCCCTTAAAAACATTTTTAAAAAATGCCAGAAGTTGCAACCGATTTAGAAATCAAACCACTTGAGACCTTAGAGGGAACTCAAAGAAACACTATGATGCCAAGGTAGAACTTTAAATGCCTTTGATGGACTGTCCATTTAAGCACGTTGCACTCAATTACAAAGTGGATCCAAATCCATAATATTTACCGCTAAAAAAATAAAAACGGCAGTAGCTAAAACAGTTTTAGAATTCAAGCCAATTGACTACCTAGAGGGCACTCAAAGAAACACTATGATGCCAAGGTAGAACATTAAATCCACAATCACAAAGTGGATCCACATCCGTAATATTTCCGCCTAAAAACAACCCACAAATCACTAGTAGATACAACAGACCTAGAAATCAAGCCACTTCTATGTTAACTTGACCTAGATTTTTCTGTTAATACAATTTCTTGGAGAAAAAAACTACTCAAAATTTTGATTCATATCACTTCACGTATCACAATAAACACTGCAGGTTTGTGTCTTTACTCTCTGTTAAAAAAAGTGGATCCACCAATGTAATATTTCACCCTAAAAACATTTTTAAAAAATGCCAGAAGTTGCAACAGATTTAGAATTCAAACCACTTGAGACCTTAGAGGGAACTCAAATAAACACTATGATGCCAAGGTAGAACTTTAAATGCCTTTGATGGACTGTCCATTTAAGCACGTTTGCATCTTTGCACTCAATTACAAAGTGGATCCACATCCGTAATATTTCCCTCTAAAAAAATAAAAATGCCAGCAGCTAAAACAGGTTAAGAATTCAAGCCAATTGACACCCTAGAGGGCACTCAAAGAAACACTGTGATGCCAAGGTAGAACATTAAATGCCTTTGATGAACTTTGTCCATTTAAGCACGTTTGCGTCTTCGTACACAATTACAAAGTGGATCCACATCTGTAATATTTCCGCCTAAAAACAACCCACAAATCGCTAGTAGATACAACAGACCTAGAAATCAAGACACTTCTATGTTAATTTGATGTAGATTTTTCTATTAATACAATTTCTTGGAGAAGAAAACTATTCAAAATGTTTACTCATATCACTTCACGCATCACAATAAACACTACGGGATTGTGTCTGTACTGTCTGTTACAAAGTGGATCCACAAATGTAATATTTCCCCCTACAAACATTTGTAAAAAATGGCAGAAGTTGCAACAGATTTAGACCTTAGAGGGAACTCAAAGAAACACTATGATGCCAAAGACCCAAACTTGCAGTAGTTTTTATGGTCTGCGAAACAATAAAATGTACGATTTTGAGTAATTTTGGTCTCCAAGAAATTGTTTTAAAAGAAAAATCTTAATCAATGTTATGTTATCTTAAGCTATGTTAACTTGATGTAGATTTTTATATTAATACAATATCTTGGAGAGGAAAACTACTCAAAATTTTTACGCATATCACTTCACGCATCACAAAAAACACTGCAAGATTGTGTCTTTACTGTCTGTTACAAAGTGGATCCACAAATGTAATATTTCCCCCTAAAAACATTTTTTTTTAAATGCCAGAAGTTGCAACAGATTTAGAATTTAAACCACTTGAGACCTTGGAGGGAAATCAAAGAAACACTATGATGCCAAAGACCCAAACTTGCAGTAGTTTTTATGGTCTGCGAAACAATAAAAAATACGATTTTGAGTAATTTTGGTCTCCAAGAAATTGTTTTAAAAGAAAAAATGTAATCAATGTTATGTTATCTTAAGCTATGTTAACTTGATCTAGATTTTTCTATTAATACAATTTCTTGGAGAAGAAAATTACTCAAAATTTTGACTCATATCACTTCACGCATCACAATAAACACTGCAGGTTTGTGTCTTTACTGTCTGTTACAAAGTGGATCCAGCAATGTAATTTTTCCCCCTAAAAACATTTTTAAAAAATGCCAGAAGTTGCAATAGATTTAGACCTTAGAGGGAACTCAAAGAAACACTATGATGCCAAAGACCCAAACTTGCAGTAGTTTTTATGGTCTGTGAAACAATAAAATATAAGATTTTGAGTAATTTTGGTCTCCAAGAAATTATTTTAAAAGAAAAATCTTAATCAATGTTATGTTATCTTAAGCTATGTTAACTTGATCTAGATTTTTATATTAATACAATATCTTGGAGAGGAAAACTACTCAAAATTTTTACGCATATCACTTCACGCATCACAAAAAACACTGCAAGATTGTGTCTTTACTGTCTGTTACAAAGTGGATCCACAAATGTAATATTTCCCCCTAAAAACATTTTTTTTTAAATGCCAGAAGTTGCAACAGATTTAGAATTTAAACCACTTGAGACCTTGGAGGGAACTCAAAGAAACACTATGATGCCAAAGACCCAAACTTGCAGTAGTTTTTATGGTCTGCGAAACAATAAAAAATAAGATTTTGAGTAATTTTGCTCTCCAAGAAATTGTTTTAAAAGAAAAAATTTAATCAATGTTATGTTATCTTAAGCTATGTTAACTTGATCTAGATTTTTATATTAATACAATATCTTGGAGAGGAAAACAATTCAAAATTTTGACTCATATCACTTCACGCATCACAATAAACACTGCAGGATTGTGTCTGCACTGTCTGTTACAAAGTGGATCCACAAATGTAATATTTCCCCCTACAAACATTTGTAAAAAATGCCAGAAGTTGCAACAGATTTAGAATTCAAACCACTAGAGATCTTAGAGGGAACTCAAAGAAACACTATGATGCCAAGGTAGAACTTTAAATGCCTTTGATGGACTGTCCATTTAAGCACGTTTGCATCTTTGCACTCAATTACAAAGTGGATCCAAATCCATAATATTTACCGCTAAAAAAATAAAAACGGCACTAGCTAAAACAGGTTTAGAATTCAAGCCAATTGACTACCTAGAGGGCACTCAAAGAAACACTATGAAGCCAAGGTAGAACATTAAATCCACAATCACAAAGTGGATCCACATCCGTAATATTTCCGCCTAAAAACAACCCACAAATTACTAGTAGATACAACAGACCTAGAAATCAAGCCACTTCTATGTTAACTTGACCTAGATTTTTCTGTTAATACAATTTCTTGGAGAAGAAAACTACTCAAAATTTTGATTCATATCACTTCACGTATCACAATAAACACTGCAGGTCTGTGTCTTTACTCTCTGTTACAAAGTGGATCCACCAATGTAATATTTCACCCTTAAAACATTTTTTAAAAATGCCAGAAGTTGCAACAGATTTAGAATTCAAACCACTTGAGACCTTAGAGGGAACTCAAAGAAACACTATGATGCCAAGATAGAACTTTAAATGCCTTTGATGGACTGTCCATTTAAGCACGTTTGCATCTTTGCACTCAATTACAAAGTGGATCCACATCCGTAATATTTCCCCCTAAAAAAATAAAAATGCCAGCAGCTAAAACAGGTTAAGAATTCAAGCCAATTGACACCCTAGAGGGCACTCAAAGAAACACTATGATGCCAAGGTAGAACATTAAATGCCTTTGATGGACTTTGTCCATTTAAACACGTTTGCGTCTTCGTACACAATTACAAAGTGGATCTACATCTGTAATATTACCGCCTAAAAACAACCCACAAATCGCTAGTAGATACAACAGACCTAGAAATCAAGACACTTCTATGTTAATTTGATGTAGATTTTTCTATTAATACAATTTCTTGGAGAAGAAAACAATTCAAAATTTTGACTCCTATCACTTCACGCATCACAAAAAAACACTGCGGGATTGTGTCTGTACTGTCTGTTACAAAGTGGATCCACAAATGTAATATTTCCCCCTACAAACATTTGTAAAAAATGCCAGAAGTTGCAACAGATTTAGAATTCAAACCACTTTAGACCTTAGAGGGAACTCAAAGAAACACTATGATGCCAAGGTAGAACTTTAAATGCCTATGATGAACTGTCCATTTAAGCACGTTTGCATCTTTGCACTCAATTACAAAGTGGATCCACATCCGTAATATTTCACCCTAAAAAAATAAAAATGCCAGCAGCTAAACAGATTTAAAATTCAAGACAATTGAGACCCTAGAGGGCACTCAAAGAAACACTATGATGCCAAGGTAGAACATTAAATGCCTTTGATGGACTTTGTCCATTTAAGCACATTTGCGTCTTCATACACAATTACAAAGTGGATCCACATCTGTAATATTTCCGCCTAAAAACAACCCACAAATCGCTAGTAGATACAACAGACCTAGAAATCAAGACACTTCTATGTTAATTTGATGTAGATTTTTCTATTAATACAATTTCTTGGAGAAGAAAACTATTCAAAATTTTTACTCCTATCACTTCACGCATCACAATAAACACTGCGGGATTGTGTCTGTACTGTCTGTTACAAAGTGGATCCACAAATGTAATATTTCCCCCTACAAACATTTGTAAAAAATGCCAGAAGTTGCAACAGATTTAGAATTCAAACCACTTGAGACCTTAGAGGGAACTCAAAGAAACACTATGATGCCAAGGTAGAACTTTAAATGCCTATGATGGACTGTCCATTTAAGCACGTTTGCATCTTTGCACTCAATGACAAAGTGGATCCACATCCGTAATATTTCACCCTAAAAAAATAAAAATGCCAGCAGCTAAAACAGATTTAAAATTCAAGACAATTGAGATCCTAGAGGGTACTCAAAGAAACACTATGATGCCAAGGTAGAACATTAAATGCCTTTGATGGACTTTGTCCATTTAAGCACGTTTGCGTCTTCATACACAATTACAAAGTGGATCCACATCTGTAATATTTCCGCCTAAAAACAACCCACAAATCGCTAGTAGATACAACAGACCTAGAAATCAAGACACTTCTATGTTAATTTGATGTAGATTTTTCTATTAATACAATTTCTTGGAGAAGAAAACAATTCAAAATTTTGACTCATATCACTTCACGCATCACAATAAACACTGCAGGATTGTGTCTTTACTGTCTGTTACAAAGTGGATCCACAAATGTAATATTTCCCCTTAAAAAATTTTTTAAAAAATGCCAGAAGTTGCAACAGATTTAGAATTTAAACCACTTGAGACCTTGGAGGGAACTCAAAGAAACACTATGATGCCAAAGACCCAAACCTGCAGTAGTTTTTATGGTCTGCGAAACAATAAAATATAAGATTTTGAGTAATTTTGGTCTCCAAGAAATTGTTTTAAAAGAAAAATCTTAATCAATGTTATGTTATCTTAAGCTATGTTAACTTGATCTAGATTTTTATATTAATACAATATCTTGGAGAGGAAAACTACTCAAAATATTTACGCATATCACTTCACGCATCACAAAAAACACTGCAAGATTGTGTCTTTACTGTCTGTTACAAAGTGGATCCACAAATGTAATATTTCCCCCTAAATTTTTTTTTTTTTAAATGCCAGAAGTTGCAACAGATTTAGAATTTAAACCACTTGAGACCTTGGAGGGAACTCAAAGAAACACTAAGATGCCAAAGACCAAAACTTGCAGTAGTTTTTATGGTCTGCGAAACAATAAAAAATAAGATTTTGAGTAATTTTGGTCTCCAAGAAATTGTTTTAAAAGAAAAAATTTAATCAATGTTATGTTATCTTAAGCTATGTTAACTTGATCTAGATTTTTATATTAATACAATATCTTGGAGAGGAAAACTACTCAAAATTTTTACTCATATCACTTCACGCATCACAATAAACACTGCGAGATTGTGTCTTTACTGTCTGTTACAAAGTGGATCCACAAACGTAATATTTCCCCTTAAAAACATTTGTAAAAAATGCCAGAAGTTGCAACAGATTTAGAATTCAAACCACTTGAGACCTTAGAGGGAACTCAAAGAAACACTATGATGCCAAGGTAGAACTTTAAATGCCTTTGATGGACTGTCCATTTAAGCACATTTGCATCTTTGCATTTAATTACAAAGTGGATCCACATCCGTAATATTTCCCCCTAAAAAAATAAAAATGCCAGCATCTAAAACAGGTTAAGAATTCAAGCCAATTGACACCCTAGAGGGCACTCAAAGAAACACTATGATGCCAAGGTAGAACATTAAATGCCTTTGATGGACTTTGTCCATTTAAGCACGTTTGCGTCTTCGTACACAATTACAAAGTGGATCCACATCTGTAATATTTCCGCCTAAAAACAACCCACAAATCGCTAGTAGATACAACAGACCTAGAAATCAAGACACTTCTATGTTAATTTGATGTAGATTTTTCTATTAATACAATTTCTTGGAGAAGAAAACTATTCAAAATTTTTACTCATATCACTTCACGCATCACAATAAACACTGCGGGATTGTGTCTGTACTGTCTGTTACAAAGTGGATCCACAAATGTAATATTTCCCCCTACAAACATTTGTAAAAAATGCCAGAAGTTGCAACAGATTTAGAATTCAAACCACTTGAGACCTTAGAGGGAACTCAAAGAAACACTATGATGCCAAGGTAGAACTTTAAATGCCTATGATTGACTGTCCATTTAAGCACGTTTGCATCTTTGCACTCAATGACAAAGTGGATCCACATCCGTAATATTTCACCCTAAAAAAATAAAAATGCCAGCAGCTAAAACAGATTTAAAATTCAAGACAATTGAGATCCTAGAGGGTACTCAAAGAAACACTATGATGCCAAGGTAGAACATTAAATGCCTTTGATGGACTTTGTCCATTTAAGCACGTTTGCGTCTTCATACACAATTACAAAGTGGATCCACATCTGTAATATTTCCGCCTAAAAACAACCCACAAATCGCTAGTAGATACAACAGACCTAGAAATCAAGACACTTCTATGTTAATTTGATGTAGATTTTTCTATTAATACAATTTCTTGGAGAAGAAAACAATTCAAAATTTTGACTCATATCACTTCACGCATCACAATAAACACTGCAGGATTGTGTCTTTACTGTCTGTTACAAAGTGGATCCACAAATGTAATATTTCCCCTTAAAAATTTTTTTAAAAAATGCCAGAAGTTGCAACAGATTTAGAATTTAAACCACTTGAGACCTTGGAGGGAACTCAAAGAAACACTATGATGCCAAAGACCCAAACCTGCAGTAGTTTTTATGGTCTGCGAAACAATAAAATATAAGATTTTGAGTAATTTTGGTCTCCAAGAAATTGTTTTAAAAGAAAAATCTTAATCAATGTTATGTTATCTTAAGCTATGTTAACTTGATCTAGATTTTTATATTAATACAATATCTTGGAGAGGAAAACTACTCAAAATATTTACGCATATCACTTCACGCATCACAAAAAACACTGCAAGATTGTGTCTTTACTGTCTGTTACAAAGTGGATCCACAAATGTAATATTTCCCCCTAAATTTTTTTTTTTTTAAATGCCAGAAGTTGCAACAGATTTAGAATTTAAACCACTTGAGACCTTGGAGGGAACTCAAAGAAACACTAAGATGCCAAAGACCCAAACTTGCAGTAGTTTTTATGGTCTGCGAAACAATAAAAAATAAGATTTTGAGTAATTTTGGTCTCCAAGAAATTGTTTTAAAAGAAAAAATTTAATCAATGTTATGTTATCTTAAGCTATGTTAACTTGATCTAGATTTTTATATTAATACAATATCTTGGAGAGGAAAACTACTCAAAATTGTTACTCATATCACTTCACGCATCACAATAAACACTGCGAGATTGTGTCTTTACTGTCTGTTACAAAGTGGATCCACAAACGTAATATTTCCCCTTAAAAACATTTGTAAAAAATGCCAGAAGTTGCAACAGATTTAGAATTCAAACCACTTGAGACCTTAGAGGGAACTCAAAGAAACACTATGATGCCAAGGTAGAACTTTAAATGCCTTTGATGGACTGTCCATTTAAGCACGTTGCACTCAATTACAAAGTGGATCCAAATCCATAATATTTACCGCTAAAAAAATAAAAACGGCAGTAGCTAAAACAGGTTTAGAATCCAAGCCAATTGACTACCTAGAGGGCACTCAAAGAAACACTATGATGCCAAGGTAGAACATTAAATCCACAATCACAAAGTGGATCCACATCCGTAATATTTCCGCCTAAAAACAACCCACAAATCACTAGTAGATACAACAGACCTAGAAATCAAGCCACTTCTATGTTAACTTGACCTAGATTTTTCTGTTAATACAATTTCTTGGAGAAGAAAACTACTCAAAATTTTGATTCATATCACTTCACATATCACAATAAACACTGCAGGTTTGTGTCTTTACTCTCTGTTACAAAGTGGATCCACCAATGTAATATTTCACCCTAAAAACATTTGTAAAAAATGCCAGAAGTTGCAACAGATTTAGAATTCAAACCACTTGAGACCTTAGAGGGAACTCAAAGAAACACTATGATGCCAAGGTAGAACTTTAAATGCCTTTGATGGACTGTCCATTTAAGCACATTTGCATCTTTGCATTTAATTACAAAGTGGATCCACATCCGTAATATTTCCCCCTAAAAAAATAAAAATGCCAGCATCTAAAACAGGTTAAGAATTCAAGCCAATTGACACCCTAGAGGGCACTCAAAGAAACACTATGATGCCAAGGTAGAACATTAAATGCCTTTGATGGACTTTGTCCATTTAAGCACGTTTGCGTCTTCGTACACAATTACAAAGTGGATCCACATCTGTAATATTTCCGCCTAAAAACAACCCACAAATCGCTAGTAGATACAACAGACCTAGAAATCAAGACACTTCTATGTTAATTTGATGTAGATTTTTCTATTAATACAATTTCTTGGAGAAGAAAACTATTCAAAATTTTTACTCATATCACTTCACGCATCACAATAAACACTGCGGGATTGTGTCTGTACTGTCTGTTACAAAGTGGATCCACAAATGTAATATTTCCCCCTACAAACATTTGTAAAAAATGCCAGAAGTTGCAACAGATTTAGAATTCAAACCACTTGAGACCTTAGAGGGAACTCAAAGAAACACTATGATGCCAAGGTAGAACTTTAAATGCCTATGATGGACTGTCCATTTAAGCACGTTTGCATCTTTGCACTCAATGACAAAGTGGATCCACATCCGTAATATTTCACCCTAAAAAAATAAAAATGCCAGCAGCTAAAACAGATTTAAAATTCAAGACAATTGAGATCCTAGAGGGTACTCAAAGAAACACTATGATGCCAAGGTAGAACATTAAATGCCTTTGATGGACTTTGTCCATTTAAGCACGTTTGCGTCTTCATACACAATTACAAAGTGGATCCACATCTGTAATATTTCCGCCTAAAAACAACCCACAAATCGCTAGTAGATACAACAGACCTAGAAATCAAGACACTTCTATGTTAATTTGATGTAGATTTTTCTATTAATACAATTTCTTGGAGAAGAAAACAATTCAAAATTTTGACTCATATCACTTCACGCATCACAATAAACACTGCAGGATTGTGTCTGCACTGTCTGTTACAAAGTGGATCCACAAATGTAATATTTCCCCCTACAAACATTTGTAAAAAATGCCAGAAGTTGCAACAGATTTAGAATTCAAACCACTAGAGATCTTAGAGGGAACTCAAAGAAACACTATGATGCCAAGGTAGAACTTTAAATGCCTTTGATGGACTGTCCATTTAAGCACGTTTGCATCTTTGCACTCAATTACAAAGTGGATCCAAATCCATAATATTTACCGCTAAAAAAATAAAAACGGCACTAGCTAAAACAGGTTTAGAATTCAAGCCAATTGACTACCTAGAGGGCACTCAAAGAAACACTATGAAGCCAAGGTAGAACATTAAATCCACAATCACAAAGTGGATCCACATCCGTAATATTTCCGCCTAAAAACAACCCACAAATTACTAGTAGATACAACAGACCTAGAAATCAAGCCACTTCTATGTTAACTTGACCTAGATTTTTCTGTTAATACAATTTCTTGGAGAATAAAACTACTCAAAATTTTGATTCATATCACTTCACGTATCACAATAAACACTGCAGGTCTGTGTCTTTACTCTCTGTTACAAAGTGGATCCACCAATGTAATATTTCACCCTTAAAACATTTTTTAAAAATGCCAGAAGTTGCAACAGATTTAGAATTCAAACCACTTGAGACCTTAGAGGGAACTCAAAGAAACACTATGATGCCAAGATAGAACTTTAAATGCCTTTGATGGACTGTCCATTTAAGCACGTTTGCATCTTTGCACTCAATTACAAAGTGGATCCACATCCGTAATATTTCCCCCTAAAAAAATAAAAATGCCAGCAGCTAAAACAGGTTAAGAATTCAAGCCAATTGACACCCTAGAGGGCACTCAAAGAAACACTATGATGCCAAGGTAGAACATTAAATGCCTTTGATGGACTTTGTCCATTTAAACACGTTTGCGTCTTCGTACACAATTACAAAGTGGATCTACATCTGTAATATTTCCGCATAAAAACAACCCACAAATCGCTAGTAGATACAACAGACCTAGAAATCAAGACACTTCTATGTTAATTTGATGTAGATTTTTCTATTAATACAATTTCTTGGAGAAGAAAACAATTCAAAATTTTGACTCCTATCACTTCACGCATCACAAAAAAACACTGCGGGATTGTGTCTGTACTGTCTGTTACAAAGTGGATCCACAAATGTAATATTTCCCCCTACAAACATTTGTAAAAAATGCCAGAAGTTGCAACAGATTTAGAATTCAAACCACTTTAGACCTTAGAGGGAACTCAAAGAAACACTATGATGCCAAGGTAGAACTTTAAATGCCTATGATGGACTGTCCATTTAAGCACGTTTGCATCTTTGCACTCAATTACAAAGTGGATCCACATCCGTAATATTTCACCCTAAAAAAATAAAAATGCCAGCAGCTAAAACAGATTTAAAATTCAAGACAATTGAGACCCTAGAGGGCACTCAAAGAAACACTATGATGCCAAGGTAGAACATTAAATGCCTTTGATGGACTTTGTCCATTTAAGCACATTTGCGTCTTCATACACAATTACAAAGTGGATCCACATCTGTAATATTTCCGCCTAAAAACAACCCACAAATCGCTAGTAGATACAACAGACCTAGAAATCAAGACACTTCTATGTTAATTTGATGTAGATTTTTCTATTAATACAATTTCTTGGAGAAGAAAACTATTCAAAATTTTGACTCATATCACTTCACGCATCACAATAAACACTGCAGGATTGTGTCTGTACTGTCTGTTACAAAGTAGATCCACAAATGTAATATTTCCCCCTACAAACATTTGTAAAAAATGCCAGAAGTTGCAACAGATTTAGAATTCAAACCACTTGAGACCTTGGAGGGAACTCAAAGAAACACTATGATGCCAAAGACCCAAACTTGCAGTAGTTTTTATGGTCTGCGAAACAATAAAAAATAAGATTTTGAGTAATTTTGGTCTCCAAGAAATTGTTTTAAAAGAAAAAATTTAATCAATGTTATGTTATCTTAAGCTATGTTAACTTGATCTAGATTTTTATATTAATACAATATCTTGGAGAGGAAAACTACTCAAAATTTTTACGCATATCACTTCCCGCATCACAAAAAACACTGCAAGAGTGTGTCTTTACTGTCTGTTACAAAGTGGATCCACAAATGTAATATTTCCCCTTAAAAACATTTTTAAAAAATGCCAGAAGTTGCAACCGATTTAGAAATCAAACCACTTGAGACCTTAGAGGGAACTCAAAGAAACACTATGATGCCAAGGTAGAACTTTAAATGCCTTTGATGGACTGTCCATTTAAGCACGTTGCACTCAATTACAAAGTGGATCCAAATCCATAATATTTACCGCTAAAAAAATAAAAACGGCAGTAGCTAAAACAGGTTTAGAATTCAAGCCAATTGACTACCTAGAGGGCACTCAAAGAAACACTATGATGCCAAGGTAGAACATTAAATCCACAATCACAAAGTGGATCCACATCCGTAATATTTCCGCCTAAAAACAACCCACAAATCACTAGTAGATACAACAGACCTAGAAATCAAGCCACTTCTATGTTAACTTGACCTAGATTTTTCTGTTAATACAATTTCTTGGAGAAAAAAACTACTCAAAATTTTGATTCATATCACTTCACGTATCACAATAAACACTGCAGGTTTGTGTCTTTACTCTCTGTTACAAAGTGGATCCACCAATGTAATATTTCACCCTAAAAACATTTTTAAAAAATGCCAGAAGTTGCAACAGATTTAGAATTCAAACCACTTGAGACCTTAGAGGGAACTCAAATAAACACTATGATGCCAAGGTAGAACTTTAAATGCCTTTGATGGACTGTCCATTTAAGCACGTTTGCATCTTTGCACTCAATTACAAAGTGGATCCACATCCGTAATATTTCCCCCTAAAAAAATAAAAATGCCAGCAGCTAAAACAGGTTAAGAATTCAAGCCAATTGACACCCTAGAGGGCACTCAAAGAAACACTGTGATGCCAAGGTAGAACATTAAATGCCTTTGATGAACTTTGTCCATTTAAGCACGTTTGCGTCTTCGTACACAATTACAAAGTGGATCCACATCTGTAATATTTCCGCCTAAAAACAACCCACAAATCGCTAGTAGATACAACAGACCTAGAAATCAAGACACTTCTATGTTAATTTGATGTAGATTTTTCTATTAATACAATTTCTTGGAGAAGAAAACTATTCAAAATGTTTACTCATATCACTTCACGCATCACAATAAACACTACGGGATTGTGTCTGTACTGTCTGTTACAAAGTGGATCCACAAATGTAATATTTCCCCCTACAAACATTTGTAAAAAATGGCAGAAGTTGCAACAGATTTAGACCTTAGAGGGAACTCAAAGAAACACTATGATGCCAAAGACCCAAACTTGCAGTAGTTTTTATGGTCTGCGAAACAATAAAATGTAAGATTTTGAGTAATTTTGGTCTCCAAGAAATTGTTTTAAAAGAAAAATCTTAATCAATGTTATGTTATCTTAAGCTATGTTAACTTGATGTAGATTTTTATATTAATACAATATCTTGGAGAGGAAAACTACTCAAAATTTTTACGCATATCACTTCACGCATCACAAAAAACACTGCAAGATTGTGTCTTTACTGTCTGTTACAAAGTGGATCCACAAATGTAATATTTCCCCCTAAAAACATTTTTTTTAAATGCCAGAAGTTGCAACAGATTTAGAATTTAAACCACTTGAGACCTTGGAGGGAAATCAAAGAAACACTATGATGCCAAAGACCCAAACTTGCAGTAGTTTTTATGGTCTGCGAAACAATAAAAAATACGATTTTGAGTAATTTTGGTCTCCAAGAAATTGTTTTAAAAGAAAAAATGTAATCAATGTTATGTTATCTTAAGCTATGTTAACTTGATCTAGATTTTTCTATTAATACAATTTCTTGGAGAATAAAATTACTCAAAATTTTGACTCATATCACTTCACGCATCACAATAAACACTGCAGGTTTGTGTCTTTACTGTCTGTTACAAAGTGGATCCAGCAATGTAATATTTCCCCCTAAAAACATTTTTAAAAAATGCCAGAAGTTGCAATAGATTTAGACCTTAGAGGGAACTCAAAGAAACACTATGATGCCAAAGACCCAAACTTGCAGTAGTTTTTATGGTCTGCGAAACAATAAAAAATAAGATTTTGAGTAATTTTGCTCTCCAAGAAATTGTTTTAAAAGAAAAAATTTAATCAATGTTATGTTATCTTAAGCTATGTTAACTTGATCTAGATTTTTATATTAATACAATATCTTGGAGAGGAAAACTACTCAAAATTTTTACTCATATCACTTCACGCATCACAATAAACACTGCGCGATTGTGTCTTTACTGTCTGTTACAAAGTGGATCCACAAATGTAATATTTCCCCTTAAAAACATTTTTAAAAAATGCCAGAAGTTGCAACAGATTTAGAAATCAAACCACTTGAGACCTTAGAGGGAACTCAAAGAAACACTATGATGCCAAGGTAGAACTTTAAATGCCTTTGATGGACTGTCCATTTAAGCACGTTGCACTCAATTACAAAGTGGATCCAAATCCATAATATTTACCGCTAAAAAAATAAAAACGGCAGTAGCTAAAACAGGTTTAGAATTCAAGCCAATTGACTACCTAGAGGGCACTCAAAGAAACACTATGATGCCAAGGTAGAACTTTAAATGCCTATGATGGACTGTCCATTTAAGCACGTTTGCATCTTTGCACTCAATCACAAAGTGGATCCAAATCCATAATATTTACCGCTAAAAAAATAAAAACGGCAGTAGCTAAAACAGGTTTAGAATTCAAGCCAATTGACTACCTAGAGGGCACTCAAAGAAACACTATGATGCCAAGGTAGAACATTAAATCCACAATCACAAAGTGGATCCACATCCGTAATATTTCCGCCTAAAAACAACCCACAAATCACTAGTAGATACAACAGACCTAGAAATCAAGCCACTTCTATGTTAACTTGACCTAGATTTTTCTGTTAATACAATTTCTTGGAGAAGAAAACTACTCAAAATTTTGATTCATATCACTTCACGTATCACAATAAACACTGCAGGTTTGTGTCTTTACTCTCTGTTAAAAAAAGTGGATCCACCAATGTAATATTTCACCCTAAAAACATTTTTAAAAAATGCCAGAAGTTGCAACAGATTTAGAATTCAAACCACTTGAGACCTTAGAGGGAACTCAAATAAACACTATGATGCCAAGGTAGAACTTTAAATGCCTTTGATGGACTGTCCATTTAAGCACGTTTGCATCTTTGCACTCAATTACAAAGTGGATCCACATCCGTAATATTTCCCCCTAAAAAAATAAAAATGCCAGCAGCTAAAACAGGTTAAGAATTCAAGCCAATTGACACCCTAGAGGGCACTCAAAGAAACACTGTGATGCCAAGGTAGAACATTAAATGCCTTTGATGAACTTTGTCCATTTAAGCACGTTTGCGTCTTCGTACACAATTACAAAGTGGATCCACATCTGTAATATTTCCGCCTAAAAACAACCCACAAATCGTTAGTAGATACAACAGACCTAGAAATCAAGACACTTCTATGTTAATTTGATGCAGATTTTTCTATCAATACAATTTCTTGGAGGAGAAAACTATTCAAAATGTTTACTCATATCACTTCACGCATCACAATAAACACTACGGGATTGTGTCTGTACTGTCTGTTACAAAGTGGATCCACAAATGTAATATTTCCCCCTACAAACATTTGTAAAAAATGCCAGAAGTTGCAATAGATTTAGACCTTAGAGGGAACTCAAAGAAACACTATGATGCCAAAGACCCAAACTTGCAGTAGTTTTTATGGTCTGTGAAACAATAAAAAATAAGATTTTGAGTAATTTTGGTCTCCAAGAAATTATTTTAAAAGAAAAATCTTAATCAATGTTATGTTATCTTAAGCTATGTTAACTTGATCTAGATTTTTATATTAATACAATATCTTGGAGAGGAAAACTACTCAAAATTTTTACGCATATCACTTCACGCATCACAAAAAACACTGCAAGATTGTGTCTTTACTGTCTGTTACAAAGTGGATCCACAAATGTAATATTTCCCCCTAAAAACATTTTTTTTTAAATGCCAGAAGTTGCAACAGATTTAGAATTTAAACCACTTGAGACCTTGGAGGGAACTCAAAGAAACACTATGATGCCAAAGACCCAAACTTGCAGTAGTTTTTATGGTCTGCGAAACAATAAAAAATAAGATTTTGAGTAATTTTGGTCTCCAAGAAATTGTTTTAAAAGAAAAAATTTAATCAATGTTATGTTATCTTAAGCTATGTTAACTTGATCTAGATTTTTATATTAATACAATATCTTGGAGAGGAAAACTACTCAAAATTTTTACTCATATCACTTCACGCATCACAATAAACACTGCGAGATTGTGTCTTTACTGTCTGTTACAAAGTGGATCCACAAATGTAATATTTCCCCTTAAAAACATTTTTAAAAAATGCCAGAAGTTGCAACAGATTTAGAAATCAAACCACTTGAGACCTTAGAGGGAACTCAAAGAAACACTATGATGCCAAGGTAGAACTTTAAATGCCTTTGATGGACTGTCCATTTAAGCACGTTGCACTCAATTACAAAGTGGATCCAAATCCATAATATTTACCGCTAAAAAATAAAAACGGCAGTAGCTAAAACAGGTTTAGAATTCAAGCCAATTGACTACCTAGAGGGCACTCAAAGAAACACTATGATGCCAAGGTAGAACTTTAAATGCCTATGATGGACTGTCCATTTAAGCACGTTTGCATCTTTGCACTCAATCACAAAGTGGATCCAAATCCATAATATTTACCGCTAAAAAAATAAAAACGGCAGTAGCTAAAACAGGTTTAGAATTCAAGCCAATTGACTACCTAGAGGGCACTCAAAGAAACACTATGATGCCAAGGTAGAACATTAAATCCACAATCACAAAGTGGATCCACATCCGTAATATTTCCGCCTAAAAACAACCCACAAATCACTAGTAGATACAACAGACCTAGAAATCAAGCCACTTCTATGTTAACTTGACCTAGATTTTTCTGTTAATACAATTTCTTGGAGAAGAAAACTACTCAAAATTTTGATTCATATCACTTCACGTATCACAATAAACACTGCAGGTTTGTGTCTTTACTCTCTGTTACAAAGTGGATCCACCAATGTAATATTTCACCCTAAAAACATTTTAAAAAAATGCCAGAAGTTGCAACAGATTTAGAATTCAAACCACTTGAGACCTTAGAGGGAACTCAAATAAACACTATGATGCCAAGGTAGAACTTTAAATGCCTTTGATGGACTGTCCATTTAAGCACGTTTGCATCTTTGCACTCAATTACAAAGTGGATCCACATCCGTAATATTTCCCCCTAAAAAAATAAAAATGCCATCAGCTAAAACAGGTTAAGAATTCAAGCCAATTGACACCCTAGAGGGCACTCAAAGAAACACTGTGATGCCAAGGTAGAACATTAAATGCCTTTGATGAACTTTGTCCATTTAAGCACGTTTGCGTCTTCGTACACAATTACAAAGTGGATCCACATCTGTAATATTTCCGCCTAAAAACAACCCACAAATCGCTAGTAGATACAACAGACCTAGAAATCAAGACACTTCTATGTTAATTTGATGTAGATTTTTCTATTAATACAATTTCTTGGAGAAGAAAACTATTCAAAATGTTTACTCATATCACTTCACGCATCACAATAAACACTACGGGATTGTGTCTGTACTGTCTGTTACAAAGTGGATCCACAAATGTAATATTTCCCCCTACAAACATTTGTAAAAAATGCCAGAAGTTGCAACAGATTTAGAATTCAAACCACTTGAGACCTTAGAGGGAACTCAAAGAAACACTATGATGCCAAGGTAGAACTTTAAATGCCTATGATGGACTGTCCATTTAAGCACGTTTGCATCTTTGCACTCAATCACAAAGTGGATCCACATCCGTAATATTTCTCCCTAAAAAAATAAAAATGCCACCAGCTAAAACAGATTTAAAATTCAAGACAATTGAGACCCTAGAGGGCACTCAAAGAAACACTATGATGCTAAGGTAGAACATTAAATGCCTTTGATGGACTTTGTCCATTTAAGCACGTTTGCGTCTTCATACACAATTACAAAGTGGATCCACATCTGTAATATTTCCGCCTAAAAACAACCCACGAATCGCTAGTAGATACAACAGACCTAGAAATCAAGACACTTCTATGTTAATTTGATGTAGATTTTTCTATTAATACAATTTCTTGGAGAAGAAAACTATTCAAAATTTTGACTCATATCACTTCACGCATCACAATAAACACTGCGGGATTGTGTCTGTACTGTCTGTTACAAAGTGGATCCACAAATGTAATATTTCCCCCTACAAACATTTGTAAAAAATGCCAGAAGTTGCAACAGATTTAGAATTCAAACCACTTGAGACCTTAGAGGGAACTCAAAGAAACACTATGATGCCAAGGTAGAACTTTAAATGCCTATGATGGACTGTCCATTTAAGCACGTTTGCATCTTTGCACTCAATCACAAAGTGGATCCACATCCGTAATATTTCACCTTAAAAAAATAAAAATGCCAGCAGCTAAAACAGATTTAAAATTCAAGACAATTGAGACCCTAGAGGGCACTCAAAGAAACACTATGATGCCAAAGTAGAACATTAAATGCCTTTGATGGACTTTGTCCATTTAAGCACGTTTGCGTCTTCATACACAATTACAAAGTGGATCCACATCTGTAATATTTCCTTCTAAAAACAACCCACAAATCGCTAGTAGATACAACAGACCTATAAATCAAGACACTTCTATGTTAATTTGATGTAGATTTTTCTATTAATACGATTTCTTGGAGAAGAAAACTATTCAAAATTTTGACTCATATCACTTCACGCATCACAATAAACACTGCAGGATTGTGTCTGTACTGTCTGTTACAAAGTGGATCCACAAATGTAATATTTCCCCCTACAAACGTTTGTAAAAAATGCCAGAAGTTGCAACAGATTTAGAATTCAAACCACTTGAGACCTTAGAGGGAACTCAAAGAAACACTATGATGCCAAGGTAGAACTTTAAATGCCTTTGATGGACTGTCCATTTAAGCACGTTGCACTCAATTACAAAGTGGATCCAAATCCATAATATTTACCGCTAAAAAAATAAAAACGGCAGTAGCTAAAACAGGTTTAAAATTCAAGACAATTGAGATCCTAGAGAGCACTCAAATAAACACTATGATGCCAAGGTAGAACATTAAATGCCTTTGATGGACTTTGTCCATTTAAGCACGTTTGCGTCTTCATAAAAAATTACAAAGTGGATCCACATCTGTAATATTTCCGCCTAAAAACAACCCACAAATCGCTAGTAGATACAACAGACCTAGAAATCAAAACACTTCTATGTTAATTTGATGTAGATTTTTCTATTAATACAATTTCTTGGAGAAGAAAACAATTCAGAATTTTGACTCATATCACTTCACGCATCACAATAAACACTGCAGGATTGTGTCTTTACTGTCTGTTACAAAGTGGATCCACAAATGTAATATTTCCCCTTAAAAATTTTTTTAAAAAATGCCAGAAGTTGCAACAGATTTAGAATTTAAACCACTTGAGACCTTGGAGGGAACTCAAAGAAACACTATGATGCCAAAGACCCAAACCTGCAGTAGTTTTTATGGTCTGCGAAACAATAAAATATAAGATTTTGAGTAATTTTGGTCTCCAAGAAATTGTTTTAAAAGAAAAATCTTAATCAATGTTATGTTATCTTAAGCTATGTTAACTTGATCTAGATTTTTATATTAATACAATATCTTGGAGAGGAAAACTACTCAAAATATTTACGCATATCACTTCACGCATCACAAAAAACACTGCAAGATTGTGTCTTTACTGTCTGTTACAAAGTGGATCCACAAATGTAATATTTCCCCCTAAAATTTTTTTTTTTAAATGCCAGAAGTTGCAACAGATTTAGAATTTAAACCACTTGAGACCTTGGAGGGAACTCAAAGAAACACTAAGATGCCAAAGACCCAAACTTGCAGTAGTTTTTATGGTCTGCGAAACAATACAAAATAAGATTTTGAGTAATTTTGGTCTCCAAGAAATTGTTTTAAAAGAAAAAATTTAATCAATGTTATGTTATCTTAAGCTATGTTAACTTGATCTAGATTTTTATATTAATACAATATCTTGGAGAGGAAAACTACTCAAAATTTTTACTCATATCACTTCACGCATCACAATAAACACTGCGAGATTGTGTCTTTACTGTCTGTTACAAAGTGGATCCACAAACGTAATATTTCCCCTTAAAAACATTTGTAAAAAATGCCAGAAGTTGCAACAGATTTAGAATTCAAACCACTTGAGACCTTAGAGGGAACTCAAAGAAACACTATGATGCCAAGGTAGAACTTTAAATGCCTTTGATGGACTGTCCATTTAAGCACGTTGCACTCAATTACAAAGTGGATCCAAATCCATAATATTTACCGCTAAAAAAATAAAAACGGCAGTAGCTAAAACAGGTTTAGAATCCAAGCCAATTGACTACCTAGAGGGCACTCAAAGAAACACTATGATGCCAAGGTAGAACATTAAATCCACAATCACAAAGTGGATCCACATCCGTAATATTTCCGCCTAAAAACAACCCACAAATCACTAGTAGATACAACAGACCTAGAAATCAAGCCACTTCTATGTTAACTTGACCTAGATTTTTCTGTTAATACAATTTCTTGGAGAAGAAAACTACTCAAAATTTTGATTCATATCACTTCACATATCACAATAAACACTGCAGGTTTGTGTCTTTACTCTCTGTTACAAAGTGGATCCACCAATGTAATATTTCACCCTAAAAACATTTGTAAAAAATGCCAGAAGTTGCAACAGATTTAGAATTCAAACCACTTGAGACCTTAGAGGGAACTCAAAGAAACACTATGATGCCAAGGTAGAACTTTAAATGCCTTTGATGGACTGTCCATTTAAGCACGTTTGCATCTTTGCATTTAATTACAAAGTGGATCCACATCCGTAATATTTCCCCCTAAAAAAATAAAAATGCCAGCATCTAAAACAGGTTAAGAATTCAAGCCAATTGACACCCTAGAGGGCACTCAAAGAAACACTATGATGCCAAGGTAGAACATTAAATGCCTTTGATGGACTTTGTCCATTTAAGCACGTTTGCGTCTTCGTACACAATTACAAAGTGGATCCACATCTGTAATATTTCCGCCTAAAAACAACCCACAAATCGCTAGTAGATACAACAGACCTAGAAATCAAGACACTTCTATGTTAATTTGATGTAGATTTTTCTATTAATACAATTTCTTGGAGAAGAAAACTATTCAAAATTTTTACTCCTATCACTTCACGCATCACAATAAACACTGCGGGATTGTGTCTGTACTGTCTGTTACAAAGTGGATCCACAAATGTAATATTTCCCCCTACAAACATTTGTAAAAAATGCCAGAAGTTGCAACAGATTTAGAATTCAAACCACTTGAGACCTTGGAGGGAACTCAAAGAAACACTATGATGCCAAAGACCCAAACTTGCAGTAGTTTTTATGGTCTGCGAAACAATAAAAAATAAGATTTTGAGTAATTTTGGTCTCCAAGAAATTGTTTTAAAAGAAAAAATTTAATCAATGTTATGTTATCTTAAGCTATGTTAACTTGATCTAGATTTTTATATTAATACAATATCTTGGAGAGGAAAACTACTCAAAATTTTTACGCATATCACTTCCCGCATCACAAAAAACACTGCAAGAGTGTGTCTTTACTGTCTGTTACAAAGTGGATCCACAAATGTAATATTTCCCCTTAAAAACATTTTTAAAAAATGCCAGAAGTTGCAACCGATTTAGAAATCAAACCACTTGAGACCTTAGAGGGAACTCAAAGAAACACTATGATGCCAAGGTAGAACTTTAAATGCCTTTGATGGACTGTCCATTTAAGCACGTTGCACTCAATTACAAAGTGGATCCAAATCCATAATATTTACCGCTAAAAAAATAAAAACGGCAGTAGCTAAAACAGGTTTAGAATTCAAGCCAATTGACTACCTAGAGGGCACTCAAAGAAACACTATGATGCCAAGGTAGAACATTAAATCCACAATCACAAAGTGGATCCACATCCGTAATATTTCCGCCTAAAAACAACCCACAAATCACTAGTAGATACAACAGACCTAGAAATCAAGCCACTTCTATGTTAACTTGACCTAGATTTTTCTGTTAATACAATTTCTTGGAGAAAAAAACTACTCAAAATTTTGATTCATATCACTTCACGTATCACAATAAACACTGCAGGTTTGTGTCTTTACTCTCTGTTACAAAGTGGATCCACCAATGTAATATTTCACCCTAAAAACATTTTTAAAAAATGCCAGAAGTTGCAACAGATTTAGAATTCAAACCACTTGAGACCTTAGAGGGAACTCAAATAAACACTATGATGCCAAGGTAGAACTTTAAATGCCTTTGATGGACTGTCCATTTAAGCACGTTTGCATCTTTGCACTCAATTACAAAGTGGATCCACATCCGTAATATTTATCCCTAAAAAAATAAAAATGCCAGCAGCTAAAACAGGTTAAGAATTCAAGCCAATTGACACCCTAGAGGGCACTCAAAGAAACACTGTGATGCCAAGGTAGAACATTAAATGCCTTTGATGAACTTTGTCCATTTAAGCACGTTTGCGTCTTCGTACACAATTACAAAGTGGATCCACATCTGTAATATTTCCGCCTAAAAACAACCCACAAATCGCTAGTAGATACAACAGACCTAGAAATCAAGACACTTCTATGTTAATTTGATGTAGATTTTTCTATTAATACAATTTCTTGGAGAAGAAAACTATTCAAAATGTTTACTCATATCACTTCACGCATCACAATAAACACTACGGGATTGTGTCTGTACTGTCTGTTACAAAGTGGATCCACAAATGTAATATTTCCCCCTACAAACATTTGTAAAAAATGGCAGAAGTTGCAACAGATTTAGACCTTAGAGGGAACTCAAAGAAACACTATGATGCCAAAGACCCAAACTTGCAGTAGTTTTTATGGTCTGCGAAACAATAAAATGTAAGATTTTGAGTAATTTTGGTCTCCAAGAAATTGTTTTAAAAGAAAAATCTTAATCAATGTTATGTTATCTTAAGCTATGTTAACTTGATGTAGATTTTTATATTAATACAATATCTTGGAGAGGAAAACTACTCAAAATTTTTACGCATATCACTTCACGCATCACAAAAAACACTGCAAGATTGTGTCTTTACTGTCTGTTACAAAGTGGATCCACAAATGTAATATTTCCCCCTAAAAACATTTTTTTTTAAATGCCAGAAGTTGCAACAGATTTAGAATTTAAACCACTTGAGACCTTGGAGGGAAATCAAAGAAACACTATGATGCCAAAGACCCAAACTTGCAGTAGTTTTTATGGTCTGCGAAACAATAAAAAATACGATTTTGAGTAATTTTGGTCTCCAAGAAATTGTTTTAAAAGAAAAAATGTAATCAATGTTATGTTATCTTAAGCTATGTTAACTTGATCTAGATTTTTCTATTAATACAATTTCTTGGAGAAGAAAATTACTCAAAATTTTGACTCATATCACTTCACGCATCACAATAAACACTGCAGGTTTGTGTCTTTACTGTCTGTTACAAAGTGGATCCAGCAATGTAATATTTCCCCCTAAAAACATTTTTAAAAAATGCCAGAAGTTGCAATAGATTTAGACCTTAGAGGGAACTCAAAGAAACACTATGATGCCAAAGACCCAAACTTGCAGTAGTTTTTATGGTCTGCGAAACAATAAAAAATAAGATTTTGAGTAATTTTGCTCTCCAAGAAATTGTTTTAAAAGAAAAAATTTAATCAATGTTATGTTATCTTAAGCTATGTTAACTTGATCTAGATTTTTATATTAATACAATATCTTGGAGAGGAAAACTACTCAAAATTTTTACTCATATCACTTCACGCATCACAATAAACACTGCGCGATTGTGTCTTTACTGTCTGTTACAAAGTGGATCCACAAATGTAATATTTCCCCTTAAAAACATTTTTAAAAAATGCCAGAAGTTGCAACAGATTTAGAAATCAAACCACTTGAGACCTTAGAGGGAACTCAAAGAAACACTATGATGCCAAGGTAGAACTTTAAATGCCTTTGATGGACTGTCCATTTAAGCACGTTGCACTCAATTACAAAGTGGATCCAAATCCATAATATTTACCGCTAAAAAAATAAAAACGGCAGTAGCTAAAACAGGTTTAGAATTCAAGCCAATTGACTACCTAGAGGGCACTCAAAGAAACACTATGATGCCAAGGTAGAACTTTAAATGCCTATGATGGACTGTCCATTTAAGCACGTTTGCATCTTTGCACTCAATCACAAAGTGGATCCAAATCCATAATATTTACCGCTAAAAAAATAAAAACGGCAGTAGCTAAAACAGGTTTAGAATTCAAGCCAATTGACTACCTAGAGGGCACTCAAAGAAACACTATGATGCCAAGGTAGAACATTAAATCCACAATCACAAAGTGGATCCACATCCGTAATATTTCCGCCTAAAAACAACCCACAAATCACTAGTAGATACAACAGACCTAGAAATCAAGCCACTTCTATGTTAACTTGACCTAGATTTTTCTGTTAATACAATTTCTTGGAGAAGAAAACTACTCAAAATTTTGATTCATATCACTTCACGTATCACAATAAACACTGCAGGTTTGTGTCTTTACTCTCTGTTACAAAGTGGATCCACCAATGTAATATTTCACCCTAAAAACATTTGTAAAAAATGCCAGAAGTTGCAACAGATTTAGAATTCAAACCACTTGAGACCTTAGAGGGAACTCAAAGAAACACTATGATGCCAAGGTAGAACTTTAAATGCCTTTGATGGACTGTCCATTTAAGCACGTTTGCATCTTTGCATTTAATTACAAAGTGGATCCACATCCGTAATATTTCCCCCTAAAAAAATAAAAATGCCAGCATCTAAAACAGGTTAAGAATTCAAGCCAATTGACACCCTAGAGGGCACTCAAAGAAACACTATGATGCCAAGGTAGAACATTAAATGCCTTTGATGGACTTTGTCCATTTAAGCACGTTTGCGTCTTCGTACACAATTACAAAGTGGATCCACATCTGTAATATTTCCGCCTAAAAACAACCCACAAATCGCTAGTAGATACAACAGACCTAGAAATCAAGACACTTCTATGTTAATTTGATGTAGATTTTTCTATTAATACAATTTCTTGGAGAAGAAAACTATTCAAAATTTTTACTCCTATCACTTCACGCATCACAATAAACACTGCGGGATTGTGTCTGTACTGTCTGTTACAAAGTGGATCCACAAATGTAATATTTCCCCCTACAAACATTTGTAAAAAATGCCAGAAGTTGCAACAGATTTAGAATTCAAACCACTTGAGACCTTAGAGGGAACTCAAAGAAACACTATGATGCCAAGGTAGAACTTTAAATGCCTATGATGGACTGTCCATTTAAGCACGTTTGCATCTTTGCACTCAATGACAAAGTGGATCCACATCCGTAATATTTCACCCTAAAAAAATAAAAATGCCAGCAGCTAAAACAGATTTAAAATTCAAGACAATTGAGATCCTAGAGGGTACTCAAAGAAACACTATGATGCCAAGGTAGAACATTAAATGCCTTTGATGGACTTTGTCCATTTAAGCACGTTTGCGTCTTCATACACAATTACAAAGTGGATCCACATCTGTAATATTTCCGCCTAAAAACAACCCACAAATCGCTAGTAGATACAACAGACCTAGAAATCAAGACACTTCTATGTTAATTTGATGTAGATTTTTCTATTAATACAATTTCTTGGAGAAGAAAACAATTCAAAATTTTGACTCATATCACTTCACGCATCACAATAAACACTGCAGGATTGTGTCTTTACTGTCTGTTACAAAGTGGATCCACAAATGTAATATTTCCCCTTAAAAAATTTTTTAAAAAATGCCAGAAGTTGCAACAGATTTAGAATTTAAACCACTTGAGACCTTGGAGGGAACTCAAAGAAACACTATGATGCCAAAGACCCAAACCTGCAGTAGTTTTTATGGTCTGCGAAACAATAAAATATAAGATTTTGAGTAATTTTGGTCTCCAAGAAATTGTTTTAAAAGAAAAATCTTAATCAATGTTATGTTATCTTAAGCTATGTTAACTTGATCTAGATTTTTATATTAATACAATATCTTGGAGAGGAAAACTACTCAAAATATTTACGCATATCACTTCACGCATCACAAAAAACACTGCAAGATTGTGTCTTTACTGTCTGTTACAAAGTGGATCCACAAATGTAATATTTCCCCCTAAATTTTTTTTTTTTTTAAATGCCAGAAGTTGCAACAGATTTAGAATTTAAACCACTTGAGACCTTGGAGGGAACTCAAAGAAACACTAAGATGCCAAAGACCCAAACTTGCAGTAGTTTTTATGGTCTGCGAAACAATAAAAAATAAGATTTTGAGTAATTTTGGTCTCCAAGAAATTGTTTTAAAAGAAAAAATTTAATCAATGTTATGTTATCTTAAGCTATGTTAACTTGATCTAGATTTTTATATTAATACAATATCTTGGAGAGGAAAACTACTCAAAATTTTTACTCATATCACTTCACGCATCACAATAAACACTGCGAGATTGTGTCTTTACTGTCTGTTACAAAGTGGATCCACAAACGTAATATTTCCCCTTAAAAACATTTGTAAAAAATGCCAGAAGTTGCAACAGATTTAGAATTCAAACCACTTGAGACCTTAGAGGGAACTCAAAGAAACACTATGATGCCAAGGTAGAACTTTAAATGCCTTTGATGGACTGTCCATTTAAGCACGTTGCACTCAATTACAAAGTGGATCCAAATCCATAATATTTACCGCTAAAAAAATAAAAACGGCAGTAGCTAAAACAGGTTTAGAATCCAAGCCAATTGACTACCTAGAGGGCACTCAAAGAAACACTATGATGCCAAGGTAGAACATTAAATCCACAATCACAAAGTGGATCCACATCCGTAATATTTCCGCCTAAAAACAACCCACAAATCACTAGTAGATACAACAGACCTAGAAATCAAGCCACTTCTATGTTAACTTGACCTAGATTTTTCTGTTAATACAATTTCTTGGAGAAGAAAACTACTCAAAATTTTGATTCATATCACTTCACATATCACAATAAACACTGCAGGTTTGTGTCTTTACTCTCTGTTACAAAGTGGATCCACCAATGTAATATTTCACCCTAAAAACATTTGTAAAAAATGCCAGAAGTTGCAACAGATTTAGAATTCAAACCACTTGAGACCTTAGAGGGAACTCAAAGAAACACTATGATGCCAAGGTAGAACTTTAAATGCCTTTGATGGACTGTCCATTTAAGCACATTTGCATCTTTGCATTTAATTACAAAGTGGATCCACATCCGTAATATTTCCCCCTAAAAAATAAAAATGCCAGCATCTAAAACAGGTTAAGAATTCAAGCCAATTGACACCCTAGAGGGCACTCAAAGAAACACTATGATGCCAAGGTAGAACATTAAATGCCTTTGATGGACTTTGTCCATTTAAGCACGTTTGCGTCTTCGTACACAATTACAAAGTGGATCCACATCTGTAATATTTCCGCCTAAAAACAACCCACAAATCGCTAGTAGATACAACAGACCTAGAAATCAAGACACTTCTATGTTAATTTGATGTAGATTTTTCTATTAATACAATTTCTTGGAGAAGAAAACTATTCAAAATTTTTACTCATATCACTTAACGCATCACAATAAACACTGCGGGATTGTGTCTGTACTGTCTGTTACAAAGTGGATCCACAAATGTAATATTTCCCCCTACAAACATTTGTAAAAAATGCCAGAAGTTGCAACAGATTTAGAATTCAAACCACTTGAGACCTTAGAGGGAACTCAAAAGAAACACTATGATGCCAAGGTAGAACTTTAAATGCCTATGATGGACTGTCCATTTAAGCACGTTTGCATCTTTGCACTCAATGACAAAGTGGATCCACATCCGTAATATTTCACCCTAAAAAAATAAAAATGCCAGCAGCTAAAACAGATTTTAAAATTCAAGACAATTGAGATCCTAGAGGGTACTCAAAGAAACACTATGATGCCAAGGTAGAACATTAAATGCCTTTGATGGACTTTGTCCATTTAAGCACGTTTGCGTCTTCATACACAATTACAAAGTGGATCCACATCTGTAATATTTCCGCCTAAAAACAACCCACAAATCGCTAGTAGATACAACAGACCTAGAAATCAAGACACTTCTATGTTAATTGATGTAATTTTCTATTAATACAATTTCTTGGAGAAGAAAACAATTCAAAATTTTGACTCATATCACTTCACGCATCACAATAAACACTGCAGGATTGTGTCTGCACTGTCTGTTACAAAGTGGATCCACAAATGTAATATTTCCCCCTACAAACATTTGTAAAAAATGCCAGAAGTTGCAACAGATTTAGAATTCAAACCACTAGAGACCTTAGAGGGAACTCAAAGAAACACTATGATGCCAAGGTAGAACTTTAAATGCCTTTGATGGACTGTCCATTTAAGCACGTTTGCATCTTTGCACTCAATTACAAAGTGGATCCAAATCCATAATATTTACCGCTAAAAAAAATAAAAACGGCACTAGCTAAAACAGGTTTAGAATTCAAGCCAATTGACTACCTAGAGGGCACTCAAAGAAACACTATGAAGCCAAGGTAGAACATTAAATCACAGCACAAAAGTGGATCCACATCCGTAATATTTCCGCCTAAAAACAACCCACAAATACTAGTAGATACAACAGACCTAGAAATCAAGCCACTTCTATGTTAACTTGACCTAGATTTTTCTGTTAAACAATTTCTTGGAGAAGAAAACTACTCAAAATTTTGATTCATATCACTTCACGTATCACAATAAACACTGCAGGTCTGTGTCTTTACTCTCTGTTACAAGTGGATCCACCAATGTAATATTTCACCCTTTAAAACATTTTTAAAAAATGCCAGAAGTTGCAACAGATTTAGAATTCAAACCACTTGAGACCTTAGAGGGAACTCAAAGAAACACTATGATGCCAAGATAGAACTTTAAATGCCTTTGATGGACTGTCCATTTAAGCACGTTTGCATCTTTGCACTCAATTACAAAGTGGATCCACATCCGTAATATTTCCCCCTAAAAAAATAAAAATGCCAGCAGCTAAACAGGTTAAGAATCAAGCCAATTGACACCCTAGAGGGCACTCAAAGAAACACTATGATGCCAAGGTAGAAACATTAAATGCTTTGATGGACTTTGTCCATTTAACACGTTTGCGTCTTCGTACACAATTACAAAGTGGATCTACATCTGTAATATTACCGCCTAAAAACACCCACAAATCGCTAGTAGATACAACAGACCTAGAAATCAAGACACTTCTATGTTAATTTGATGTAGATTTTCTATTAATACAATTTCTTGGAGAAGAAAACAATTCAAAATTTTGACCCTATCACTTCACGCATCACAAAAAACACTGCGGGATTGTGTCTGTACTGTCTGTTACAAAGTGGATCCACAAATGTAATATTTCCCCCTACAAACATTTGTAAAAAATGCCAGAAGTTGCAACAGATTTAGAATTCAAACCACTTTAGACCTTAGAGGGAACTCAAAGAAACACTATGATGCCAAGGTAGAACTTTAAATGCCTATGATGGACTGTCATTTAAGCACGTTTGCATCTTTGCACTCAATTACAAAGTGGAATCCACATCCGTAATATTTCACCCTAAAAAAATAAAAATGCCAGCAGCTAACAGATTTAAAATTCAAGACAATTGAGACCCTAGAGGCACTCAAAGAAACACTATGATGCCAAGGTAGAACATTAAATGCCTTTGATGGACTTTGTCCATTTAAAGCACATTGCGTCTTCATACACAA